>NC_142703.1:22642489-22846116 GCF_029339155.1 Prunus mume | reverse complement strand
TGAGTCCAAAAAAACTTGGGGAAGAATATCATAATATGGTGGGAGGAGCTATTTGCTGTTTGAGGAACTAATAGTTAAAACTATTTAATACGCCCAACCACTCCATGTCAAACTCAACTTCCTACGAACCTCAATTGTCAGATTTTTGGACCAATCGAGCATTGGATTGAGTCCTAAAACTTTGGGAATATCATATCATACGTGGGAGAAGTTATTTGATGTTTTCTGAAATTCGAACTTTGAGCTATTGAATACACCAAATCATCCATTTCGTAAGGAATCGCAGACAACTCTAATTTTACGATTTCAAGGACCAATCGATATCGGATTGAGTCCAAAACTTGGGGAACAATCATAATATTGTGGGAGGAGTCATTTGTGGATTTTGAGGAATCGGGAATGGTTAAAATAATGCAATACACTCTTGCTCACCCATTTCTTAAAGATTTAACTTTCCTATGTACAAAATTAAATTGTCGATTTATGGAATAATCGATATCATTGAGTCCAAAACTTGGGGAATATCATATTATATGGTGGGAGAAGTCATTTGTGGGTTTTGAAATCCAATCTCTAGAACTACTGAATACACCAACCACTCTATTTTAGATCGAACTTCCTACCAACTGAATTGTCCGATTTCATGCACCATCATCGATATCTGATTGAGTCCAAAACTTGGCGAAACTTATTATATATCGGGTGGAGCTATTTGTTGGATTTTCAAAGGAATCCAATTTGTAGATCGATGAATACGCGCCAACTACTCCATTTTAGAACAAACTTTTTTACGAACCTGAATAGTCCGATTTCATGGACCAATCGATATTGGATTGAGTCCAAAACTTGGGAACATCATAATATGGTGGGAGGAGTCATTTGGTGGGTTTTGAGGAATCCAATGGCTAAAACGATACACCAACCACTCCATTTCCGAACGAACTTCCTACGAACATGAATTTTCAGATTTCATGGACCAATCAGATGGGATTGAGTCTAAACTTGGGGAACATCATTATATGGTGAGAGGGTCATTTGTTCGTTTTGAGTGGAATCCAATGGCTAAAACTGTACACCAACCACCCATTTCTAACTAATTCCTAAGGAACTGGATTGTCATTTATGGACCAATCGAGATCGGATTGAGTCCAAAAGTTCGAGGAATACATAATAATATGGTGGGAGGAGTCATTTGGATTTTGAGTGAAATCCAATGGCTAAAACTATGCAATACACCAACCACTCCATTTGTAACGAATCTTCCTACAAACCTCAATTGCTCGATTTCATGGACCAATCGAGATCGGATTGAGTCCAAAACTTAGGAATATCATAATATGGTGGGAGGAGTTATTTGGTGTTTTGAGTAATCTAATGTCTAGAAACTCATGGAATACACCAACCACACTATTTCAACGAACTACTTACAAACCAATTGTCAGTTTCATGGACCAATCGATATCAATTGAGTCCAAAACTTGAAACAACATAATATGGTGAGGAGTCATTTGGGGGTTTTTGAATCCAATTCTAAAACTATAGAATACACCAACCACTCCATTTCATAACGAACTTCCTACGAACCCAATTGTCGATTTCATGGACCAATCGATATCGGATTGAGTCCAAAACTTGGGAACATCATAATATGGTGGAGGAGTCATTTGTCTGCTTTGAGGGAATCAATGTCTAAAACTATGCAATACATCAACCACCCATTTTAGAACAAAGTTCCTAGCGAATCTGAATTGTCAAATTTCATGGACCAATCGATATCGAATGAGTCAAAACTTGGGAACAACATAATATGGTGGGAGGAGTCATTTGGGGGTTTTGAGTGAAATCCAATCTCTAGAACTATAGAATACACCAACCACTCCATTTCAGATAACATTCTACAAACAATTGTCTATTTCATGGACCAATCGATATCGGATTAGTCCAAAACTGGGGAACATCATAATGTGGTGGGAGGAGTCATTTAGTGTGTTTTTGTGGAAATCCAATTTCTAGGATCAGGAATACACTTACCAATCCATTATCGAATTTCTATTAACTGAATTGTCCGATTTCATGGACCAATCGATATCGGATTGAGTCCAAAACTTGAAACATCATAATATGGTGGGAGGAGTCATTTGGCGGTTTTCAGTGAAATCCAACTCTGTAGAACTATGGAATACACCAACCATTCCTTTTAAGAACAAACTTCCTACGAACCTGAATTGTCCGATTTCATGAACCAATCGATTTCGGATTGAGTCCAAAACTTGTGGAACATCATAATGTGGTGGGAGGAGCTTTAGTGTGTTTTGTGTACAATCCAATTTCAGGACTA
Source organism: Prunus mume (assembly GCF_029339155.1). NCBI lineage: Eukaryota > Viridiplantae > Streptophyta > Magnoliopsida > Rosales > Rosaceae > Prunus > Prunus mume. Next base: position 22,843,778 of record NC_142703.1, on the reverse strand, counting down.
TAGAATACACTAACCACTCTACTTCCATCGAACTTCCTACTGAACTGAATTGTCCGATTTCATGGGCCAATCGACATCGGATTGAGTCCAAAACTTGGGGAACATCATAATATGGGAGGAGTCATTTGGTGGGTTTTCACTGATATCCAATCAGAGAACTATGGAATACACCAACCACAACCATTTCTAACGAACTTCCTATTTAACTGAATTGTCTGATTTCATGGACCAATCAATACAGGATTGAGTCCAAAATTTGGGAACATCATAATATGGTGGGAGGAGTCATTTGTTGGCTTGTGAAATCCAATCACTAGAATGATGGAACACACCAACCACCCATTTCAAAATAAACTTCCTACTAACCTGAATTATCCTATTTGTGGACCAATCGATGTCGGATTGAGTACAAAATTTGGGGACATAAAAATATGGTGGGAGGTGTCATTTGTCGTTTTGAGTGGAATCTAATGGCTAAAACTATGCAATACACCAACCACTCCATTTCTAACGAACTTCCTAAACCTGAATTGTCCATTTAATGACCAATCGATATCGGATTGAGTCCAAAACTTAGGGAACATCATAATATGGTGGAGGAGCATTTGGTTGGTTTGAGTGGAATCCAATGGCTTAAACCATGCAATACACCAACCACTCCATTTCGTAATCTAACTGAATTGTCCCATTTCATGGACTAATCGATATCGGATTGAGTCCAAAACATTGGGCACATCACATTATGGTTGGAGGAGTCATTTGTCTGCTTTTGAGGAATCCAATGTCTAGAACTATGGAATACACCAACCACACCATTTCAGAACGAACTTCCTAATAACTTGAATTGTCCGATTTCGACCAATCAATATCGAATTAAATTCCCAAACTTAGGAACATCATAATATGGGGAGGAGTCATTTGTTGGTTTGGAACGAGTTTAAAATGCAATACACCAACCACTCCATTTCAAAACGAACTTCCATAACTCAATTGTTCGATTTCATGACCAATCGATTCTGGATTGAGTCCAAAACTTGGGGAACATCATAATATGGTGGGAGGAGTCATTTGGGGTTTTGAAGGAAATCCAATGTCTAGAACATGGAATATACCAATCTCTCCATTTTAGAATCGAATCATGTATGAACTCAATTTTCCAATTTCAAGGACAAATCGATTTCGGATTGAGTCCAAAACTTGGGAAACAACATAATATGGTGGGAGGAGTCATTTGGTTCGATATGAGTGGAATCTAACATTCGCAAAACTATGCAATACACCAACCACTCCATTTCAGAACGAACTTTCTACGAACTTGAATCGTCCGATTTCATGGACCAATCGATATCGGACTGAGTCCTAAACTTGGGGAACATCATAATATGGTGGGAGGAGTCATTTGGTGGGTTTTCAGTGAAATCCAATCTCTAAAACTATGCAATACACCAACCACTCCATTTCATTACGAACTTCCTACAAACATGAACTTGTCCGATTTCATGGACCTATTGATATCGGATTGAGTCCAAAACTTGGGGAACATCATAATATGGTGGGAGGAGTCATTTGGTTCGTTTTGAGTGGAATCAAATGGCTACAAAACTATGCAATACACCAACCACTCCATTTCATAACGAACTTCCTACGAACCTGAATCGTCAGATTTCATGGACCAATCGATATCGGATTGAGTCCAAAACTTGGGGAACATCATAATATGGTGGGAAGTGCATTTGGGTAGTTTTAGTGGAATCCAATGGCTAAAACTATGTAATACACCAACCACTCCATTTTTAACGAACTTCCTACGAACTAATTGCTCGATTTCATGGACCAATCGAATCGTGTATTGAGTCCAAAACTTGGGGAACATCATAATATGGTGGGAGTCATTTGGTGTGTTTTGAGTACAATCCAAATTTTAGAACTATAGAATACACTAACCACTGATTTCAGTCCGAACTTCTTACGAACTGAATTGTCCGATTTCATGGACCAATCGATATCGGATTGAGTCCAAAACTTAGGGAACATCATAGTACGGTGAGGAGTCTTTGGTGTGTTTTGAGTGAAATCTAACCTAGAACTATGGAATACACCAACCAATCCATTTCGTAATGAACTTCTAACCTCAATTGCTCGATTTCTTATGGACCAATCGATATCTCGATTGAGTCAAAACTTGGGGAACATCATAGTATGTGGGAGGAGTCATTTGGTTGGTTTTGAGGGAATCAATGGCTAAAACTATGCAATACACCAACAACTCCATTTCAAATGAACTTCCTAACGAACAATTGTCAGTGTTTCATGGACCAATCGATCTCATTGAGTCCAAAACTTGGGGACATCATAATATGATGGGAGAAGGCATTTGGTGGGTTTTGGGTGAAATCCAATCTCTAGAACTATGGAATATGCCATCCAATCCATTTGAACGAACTTCCAACGAACCGAATTGTCGATTTATGGACCATTCGATGTTTGATTGAAGTCCAAAACCTGGGAACATCATAAAATGGTATCAAGAGTCGTTTGGTTCTGATTTGAGGCAATCAATGGCTAAAACTACGCAATAGACCAACCACTCCATTTCGAACGAACTTCCTACGAACCTGAATTGTCGATTTCATGGACCAATCGATATCGGATTGAGTCAAAACTTGGGGAATATCATAATGTGGTGGAGGAGTCATTGGTTCGCTTTGAGTGAAATCCAATATCTAGAACTATAGAATACACAAACCACTCCATTTCAAACGAACTTCCTACGAACTGAATTGTCAGATTTCATGGACCAATAGATATCGGATTGAGTCCAAAACTTGGGAACATCATAATATGGTGGGAGGAGTCATTTGGTGGGTTTGAGTGAAATCCATTCTCTAGAACTATGAATACACCAACCACTCCATTTCATAACGAACTTCCTACAAACTCAATGTCAGATTTCATGGACCATCGATTGAGTCCAAAACTGGGGAACATCATAATATGGTGGGAGGAGTCATTTGGTTGGTTTTGAGGGAATCCAAAAGCTAAAACTATGCAATACACCAACCACTCCATTTCGTAATGAACTTCCTACGAACTCAATTGTCCTATTTCGTGGACCAATCGATATCGGATTGAGTCCAAAACTTGGGGAACAACATAATATGGTGGAAGTAGTCATTTGGTGTGTTTTGAGTACAATCCAATTTCTAGAACTATAGAATACACTAACCACTCCATTTCCGAACTTCCTACTTAACTCAATTGTCCGATTTCATGGACCAATTGATATCGGATTGAGTCCAAAACTTAGGGAACATCATAATATGATTGAGGAGTCATTTGTGGGTTTTCATGAAATCCAATTCTAGAACTATGGAATACACCATCCAATCCATTTGAACGAACTTCCAACGAACTCAATTGTCAGATTTTATGGACCATTCGATCGGATTGAAGTCCAAAACTTGGTGAACATCATAATATGGTGGAGGAGTCATTTGGTCTTTTGAGTGGAATGCAATGGCTAAAACTATGCAATACTCCAACCACTCCATTTCAAAATGAACTTCCTACGAACCTGAATTGTTGTTTCATGGACCAATCGATCTGATTGAGTCCAAAACTTGGAACATCATAATATGATGGGAGAGTCATTTGGAGGGTTTTTGAATCCAATCTTAGAACTATGGAATACACCATCCAATCCATTTCAGAACGAACTTCCAATGAACTGAATTGTGATTTTATGGACCATGCCTGATTGAGTCCAAAACCCGGGAACAACATAAAATGGTATCAAGAGTCGTTTGTTCGATTTGAGTGCAATCGAATGGCTAAAACTACGCAATAGACCAACCACTCCATTTTAGAACGAACTTCCTACGAACTGAATTGTCAGATTTCATGGACCAATCGATATCGGATTGAGTCAAAAACTTGGGGAATATCATAATGTGGTGGGAGGAGTCATGTGGTTCGTTTTGAGTGAAATCCAATATCTAGAACTATAGAATACACTAACCACTCCATTTCAGAATGAACTGTGTACGAACCTGAATTTTCCCATTTCAAGGACCAGTTGATATCGGATTGAGTCCAATACTTGGGGAACAACAAAATATGATGGGAGGAGTCATTTGGTCTGTTTTGAGTACAATCCAATTTCTAGAACTATAGAATACACTAACCACTCCATTTCAGAGCGAACTTCCTACGAACCTGAATTGTCCGATTTCATGGACCAATCGATATCGGATTGAGTCCAAAACTTGGGGAAGATCATAATATGGTGGGAGGAGTCATTTAGTGGGTTTTGAGTGGAATCCAATGGCTAAAACTATGCAATACACCAACCACTCCATTTCAGAACGAACTTCCTACGAACCTGAATTGTCCGATTTCATGGTCCAATCAATATCGGATTGAGTCGAAAACTTGGGGAACATCATAACATAGTGGGAGGAGTCATTTGGTGTGTTTTGAGTACAATCCAATTTCTAGAACTATAGAATACAATAACCACTCCATTTCAGATCGAATCGCTATTTAACCCAATTGTCTGATTGCATGGACTAATCGATATCGGATTGAGTCCAAAACTTGGGGAACATCAGAATATGGTGGGAGGAGTCATTTGGTTGGTTTTTAGTGGAATCCAATCGCTAAAACTATGTAATACACCAACCACTGCTTTCAGAGCGAACTTCCTACGAACCTAAATTGTCCGATTTTCATGGACCAATCGATATCGGATTGAGTCCAAAACTTGGGGAATATCATAAAATGGTGGGAGGAGTCATTTGGTGGGTTTTAAGGGAAATCCAACCTCTAGAGCTACAAAATACCCTAACCACTCCATTTCAGATCGAACTTCCTACAAACCTGAATTGTCCGATTTCATGAACCAATTGATATCGGATTGAGTCCAAAACATGGGGAGCATCATAATATGGTGGGAGGAGTCATTTGGTCCGTTTTGATTGGAATCCAATGTCTAGAACTATTGAATACACCAACCACTCCATTTCAGAACGAACTACCTACGAACCTGAATTGTCAGATATCATGGACCAATGATATCGATTGTGTCCAAAACTTGGGGAATATCATAATATCGTGGGAGGAGTAATTTGGTTCGTTTTGAGTGGAATCCAATGTCTAGAACTATGGAATACACCAACCACACCATTTAAGAATGAACTTCCTACAAACCTGAATTGTCATATTTCCTGGACCAATCGATATCGGATAGAGTCCAAACATTGGGGAACATCGTAATATAGTGTTAGGAGTCATTTGGTGTGTTTTAAGTGAAATCCAATGTCTAGAACTACGGAATACACCAATCACTCCATTACAAAACGAATCATGATTTAACATGAATTTTCCGATTCCAAGGACCAATCGATATCAGATTGAGTCCAAAACTTGGGAAACAACATAATATGGTGGGAGGAGTCATTTGGTTCGATTTGAGTGGAATGAAATGGCTAAAACTCTGCAATACACCGGCCACTCCATTTCAACGAACCTCCTACGAACTGAATTGTCAGATTTCATGGACCAATCGATATCGGATTGAGTCCAATACTTGGGGAACATCATAATATGGTGGGAGGAGTCATTTGGTGGGTTTTCAGAAATCCAATCTCTAGAACTACTAATACACCAACCAATCCATTTCAGAACGAACTTCCTACTTAACTCAATTGTCCGATTTCATGGACCAATCGATATCGGATGAGTCCAAAACTTGGGGAAGATCATAATATGGTGGGAGGAGTCATTTAGTGGGTTTTGAGTGGAATCCAATGGCTGAAACTACGCAATACACCAACCACTCCATTTCAAAGCGAACTTCCTACGAGCCAAAATTGTCCGATTTCATGGACCAATCGATATCGGATTGAGTCAAAACTTGGGGAACATCATAATATGGTGGGAGGAGTCATTTGGTTCGATTTGAGGTGAGTCCAATGGCTAAAACTATGCAATACACCAACCGCTCCATTTCATAACGAACTTCCTATGACCCTGAATTGTCAGATTTCATGGACCAATTGATATCGGATTGAGTCCAAAACTTGGCGAACAACATAATATCATGGGAGGAGTCATTTGGTGTGTTTTGAGTACAATCCAACATCTAGAACCATAGAATACACTAACCACTCCATTTCTTGGAACTTCCTACGAACTGAATTGTCCGATTTCATGGACCAATCGATATCGTATTGAGTCCAAAACTTAGGGAACATCATAATACGGTGGGAGGAGTCCTTTGGTGTGATTTGAGTGAAATCCAATGTCTAGAACTATGGAATACACCAACCAATCCATTTCATAACGAACTTCCTACGAACTTGAATTGTTAGATTTCATGGACCAATTGATATCGGATTGTGTTCAAAACTTGGGAAATATCATAATATGGTGGGAGGAGTCATTTGGTTCGTTTTGAGTGGAATCCAATGTCTAGAACTATGGAATACACCAACCACAACATTTCAGAACGAACTTCCTACAAACCTGAATTGTCGATTTCTGGACCAATCGATATTGGATTGAGTCCAAAACTTGGGGAACATGATAATATGGTGTGTTGAGTCATTTGGCATGTTTTCAGTGAAATCCAATGTGTAGAACTGTGGAATACACCAACCAATCCATTTCGTAATGAATTGCATAAACTCTCCGATTTCATGGACCAATCGATATCGGATTGAGTCCAAAACTTGGGGTACAACGTAATATGGTGGGAGGTGTCATTTGGTTCTGATTTGAGTGGAATCCAATGGCTAAAACTATGCTATACACCAACCACTTCATTTCGGAACGAACTGAATTGTCGATTTCGTGGACCAATCGATATCGGATTGAGTCCAATACTTGGGCAACATCATAATATGGTGGGAGGAGTCATTTGTGGGTTTTCAAATGGTGAAATCCAATCTCTAGAACTACGGAATACACCAAGCACTCCATTTCATAACGAACTTCCTGAACTTGTCTGATTTCATTGACCAATCGATATCGGATTGAGTCCAAAACTCGGTGAACAACATAATATGGTGGAAGAGTCATTTGGTTCGTTTTGAGTGGAATCCAATGGCTAAAACTATGCAATACACCAACCACTCCATTTCAGAATGAACTTCCTTCGAACTGAATTGTCCGATTTCACGGACCAATCAATATCGGATTGAGTCGAAAACTTGAGGAACATCGTAATATAGTGGGAGGAGTCATTTGGTGTGTTTTTAGTACAATCCAATTTCTAGAACTATAGAATAGACTAACCACTCCATTTCAGATCGAACTTCTTACGAACCTGAATTGTCCGATTTCATGGACTAATCGATATCGGATTGAGTCCAAAACTTAGGGAACATCATAATACGGTGGGAGGAGTCCTTTGGTGTGTTTTGAGTGAAATCCAATTTCTAGAACTATGGAATACACCAACCAATCCATTTCAACGAACTTCCTACGAACTGAATTGTCCACGTCATGGACCAATCGATATCGGATTGAGTCCAAAACTGAAGATCATAATACGGTGGGAGGAGTCATTTAGTGGGTTTTGAGTGGAATCCAATGGCTGAAACTCATAATACACCAACCACTCCATTTCAAAGCGAACTTCCTCTGAGCCAAAATTGTCCGATTTCGTGGACCAATCGGTATCGGATTGATTCCAAAACTTGGGGAACAACATAATATGGTGGGAGGAGTCATTTGGTTCGATTTGAGGGAGTCCAATGGCTAAAACTATGCAATACACCAACACTCCATTTGAGCGAACTTCCTATGAACTGAATTGTCAGATTTCATGGACCAATTGATATCGGATTGAGTCCAAAACTTGGGAACATCATAATTTGGTGGGAGAAGTCATTTGGTGTGTTTTGAGTACAATCCAACTTCTAGAACTATAGAATACACTAACCACTCCATTTCAGTTCAAACTTCCTACGAACTGAATTGTCCGATTTCGTGGACCAATCGATATCGGATTGAGTCCAAAACTTAGGGAACATGATAATACGGTGGGAGGAGTCCTTTGGTGTGATTTGAGTGAAATCCAATGTCTAGAACTATAGAACACACCAACCAATCCATTTCAGAACAAACTTCCTACGAATCTGAATTGTTTGATTTCATGGACCAATTGATGTTGGATTGTGTTCAAAACTTGGGGAATATCATAATATGGTGGGAGGAGTCATTTGGTTCGTTTTGAGTGGAATCCAATGTCTAGAACTATGGAATACACCAACCACACCATTTCAGAACGAACTTCCTACAAACCTGAATTGTCAGATTTCTGGACCAATCGATATTGGATTGAGTCCAAAACTTGGGGAACATGATAATATGGTGGGAGGAGTCATTTGGGGTGTTTTGAGTGAAATCCAATGTGTAGAACTATGCAATACACCAACCAATCCATTTCAGAACGAACTGCGTCGAACACAAATTCTCCGATTTCATGGACCAATCGATATCGGATTGTGTCCAAAACATGGGGAACAATATAATATGGTGGGAGGAGTCATTTGGTTCGATTTGAGTCGAATCAAATGGCTAAAACTATGCAATACACCAACCACTCCATTTAAGAACGAACTTCCTACAAACCTGAATTGTCAGATTTCATGAACCAATCGATATCGGATTGAGTCCAATACTTGGGGAATATCATAATATGGTGGGAGGAGTAATTTGGTGGGTTTTCAGTGAAATCCCATCTCTGGAACTATGGAATACACCAACCACTCCATTTCATAACGAACTTCCTACAAACCCAACTGACAAGCCAAAATCTGTCCGATTTCGTGGACCAATCGATATCGGATTGAGTCCAAAACTTGGGGAACAACATAATATGGTGGGAGGAGTCATTTGGATGGTCTTTAGTGGAATCCAATGGCTGAAACTATGTAATACACCAACCACTCCGTTTCAGAGTGAACTTCCTACGAGCCTAAATTCTCCGATTTCGTGGACCAATCGATATCAGATCAAGTCCAAAACTTGGGGAACAACATAATATGGTAGGAGGAAACATTTGGTTCGATTTGAGGGGAGTCCAATGGCTAAAACTATGCAATACACCAACCGCTCCATTTCATAACGAACATCCTACGAACCTGAATTTTCAGATTTCATGGACCAATTGATATTGGATTGAGTCCAAAACTTGGAGAATATCATAAGATGGTGGGAGGAGTCATTTGGTTCGTTTTGAGTGAAATCCAATGTCTAGAACTATGGAATACACCAACCACTCCCACTTCAGAACGAACTTCCTACAAACCTGAATTGTCAGATTTCATGGACCAATCGATAGCGGATTGAGTCCAAAACTTGGCCAATATCACAATATGGTGGGAGGAGTCATTTGGTGGGTTTTCAGTGAAATCCAACCACTAGAGCTACGGAATACCTGAACCACTCCATTTCAGATCGAACTTCCTACAAACCTGAATTGCCCGATTTCATGGACCAATCGATATCGGATTGAGTCCAAAACATGGGGAACATCATAATATGGTGGGAGGAGTCATTTGGTTCGTTTTGATTTTAATCCAATGTCTAGAACTATTTAATACACCAACCACTCCAATTCAGAACGAACTTCTTACGAACCTGAATTGTCCAATTTCAAGGACCAATCGTTATCGGATTGAGTCCAGAACTTAGGGAACATCATAATACAGTGGGAGGAGTCCTTTGGTGTTTTTTGAGTGAAATCCAATGTCTTGAACTTGGGGAGGATCATAACATGGTGGGTGGAGTCATTTTTAGGGTTTTGAGTGGAATCCAATGGCTGAAACTACGCAATACACCAACCACAACGCTTTGAGCGAATTTCCTACGAACCTGAATTTTCCGATTTCAAGGGCCAATCAATATCGAATTGTGTCCAATACTTGGGGAACAACATAATATGATGGGAGGAGTCATTTGGTTCGTTTTGAGTGGAATCCAATGGCTAAAACTATGCAATACGCCAACCACTCCATTTCATAACGACTTTCCTGCAAACCTGAATTGTCCGATTTCATGGACCAATCAATATTGGTTTGGGTCCAAAACTTGGGGAATATCATTGTATGGTCGGAGGAGTCATTTGGTTCGTTTTGAGTGGAACCCAATGTCTAGAACTATGCAATACACCAACCACTTCCATTTCAGAACGAACTTCCTACAAACCTGAATTGTCAGATTTCATGGACCAATCGATATCGGATTGAGTCCAAAACTGAGGGAACATCATAATATGGTGGGAGGAGTCATTTGGTATGTTTTCAGTGAAATCCAATCTCTAGAACTACGCAATACACCAACCAATCCATTTCAGAACGAACTTCCTACGAACTGAATTGTCCGATTTCAGGGACCAATTGATATCGGATTGAGTCCAAAAATTGGGGATCATCATAATATGGTGGGAGGAGTCATTTGGTTCGTTTTGAGTCGAATCCAATGGCAAAAACTATGCAATACCCAAACCACTCCATTTCAGAAAGAAACTTCCTACGAACTTGAATTGCCAGATTTCATGGACCAATCGATATCGGATTGGGTGGAACATCATAATATGGTGGGAGGAGTCATTTGGTTCGTTTTGAGTGGAATCCAATGGCTAAAACTATGCAATACACCAACCACTCCATTTCAGAATGAATTTCCTACGAACCTGAATTGCCAGATTTCATGAACCAATCGATATTGGATTGAGTCCAAAACTTGGGGAATGTGATAATATGGTGGGAGGAGTCATTTGGCGTGTTTTGAGCGAAATCCAATGTGTAGAACGATGAAATACACCAACCACTCCTTTTCAGAATGAATTGCATACGAACCGGAATTGTCCTATTTCAAGGACCAATCGAAATCGGATTGAGTCCAAAACTTGGGGAAAAACATAATATGGTGGGAGGAGCCATTTGGTTCGATTTTACTGGAATCCTATTGCTAAACTATGCAATGCACCAACTACTCCATTTCAGAACGAACTTCCTACGAACCTGAATTGTCAGATTTTATGGACCAATCGATATCGGATTGAGTGCAAAACTTGGGGAACATCGTAGTATAGTGGGAGGAGTCATTTGGTGTGTTTTGAGTTAAATTCAATGTCTAGAACTATGGAATACACCAATCACTCCATTACAGAACGAATTGCGTAACCTGAATTTTCCGATTTCAAGGGCCAATCGATATCGGATTGAGTCCAAAACTTGGGGAACAACATAATATGATGGGAGGATTCATTTGGTTCGTTTTGAGTGGAATCCAATGGCTAAAACTATGCTATACACCAACCACTCCATTTCAGAACGAACTTCGTAACCTGAATTGTCCGATTTCTTGGACCAATCAATATCGGATTGAGTCGAAAACTTGGGGAATATCATAATATAGTGGGAGGAGTCATTTGGTGTGTTTTGAGAGAAATCCAATGCCTAGAACGATGGAATACACCAACCACTCCATTTCAGAATGAACTTCCTACGAACCTGAATTCTCAGATTTCATGGGGCAATCGATGTCAGATTGAGTCCAAAACGTGGGGAACGTAATAATATGGTGGGAGGAGTCTTTTGGTGGGTTTTGAGTGAAATCCAATCTCTAAAACTATGGAATACCCCAACCACTCCATTTCAGAACGAACTTCCTACAAACCCGAATTGTCCGATTTCATGGACCAATCGATATCGGATTGATTCCAAAACTTGGGGAACATCATAATATGGTGGGAGGAGTTACTTTGTGGGTTTTGAGTGAAATCCAATCCATAGAACTATGGAATACACCAACCACTCCATTTTAGAACGAACTTCCTACGAACCTGAATTGTCATATTTCATGGACCAATCGATATCGGATTGGGGCCAAAACTCAAGGAACATCATAATATGGCGAGAGGATTGATTTGATTGGTTTTGAGTGGAATCCAATGGCTAAAACTATGCAATACACCAACCACTACATTCCGGAATGAACTTCCTACAAACCTGAATTATCCGATTTCATGGACCAATCAATATCGGATTGAGTCCAATATTTGAGGAACATCATAATATGGTGGGAGGAGTTATTTGTTGGGTTTTGAGAGAAATCCAATCTCCAGAACTATGGAATACACGACCCACCATGGACCAATCGATATCGGATTGTGTCCAAAACTTGGGAAAAATCATAATATGGTGGGAGGAGTCCTTTGGTTTGTTTTGAGTGAAATCCAATGTCTGTAATCTGTGCAATAAAATCTCAAGAACTATGGAATAGACCAACCACTCCATTTCAAAACGAACTTCCTACAAACCTGAACTGTCCGATTTCGTGGACCAATCGATATTGAATTGAGTTCAAAACTTGGGGAACATCAAAATATGGTGGGAGGAGTCATTTGGTTGGTTTTGAGTGGAATCCAATGGCTCAAACTATGCAATACACCAACCACTCCACTTCAGAACGAACTTCCTACGACCAATTGTCGATTTCATGGACCAATCGATATCGGATTGAGTCCAAAACGTGGGGAACATAATAATATGGTGGGAGGAGTCATTTGGTGGGCTTTTAGTGAAATCCAATCTCTAGAACTATGGAATACATCAACTACTCCATTTCAGAACGAACTTCCTACGAACCTGAACTGTCGATTTCATGGACCAATCGATATTGGATTGAGTCCAAAACTTGGGGAATATCAAAATATGGTGGGAGGAGTCATTTGGTCGGTTTTGAGTCGAATCCAATGGCTAAAACTACGCAATACACCACCCACTCCATTTCAGAACGAACTTCCTACGAACCTGAATTGTCATATTTAATGGACCAATCGATATCGAATTGAGTGCAAAACTTGGGGGACAACATAATGTGGTGGGAGGAGTCATTTGGTGGGTTTTGAGTGGAATCCAATGTGTGCGAATGGAATACACCAACCGTTCCATTTCAGAACGAACTTCCTCCAAACTGAATTGTCCGATTTCATGGACCAATCGATATCGGATTGAGTCCAAAACCTGGGGAACATAATAATATGGTGGGAGTCATTTGGTAGGTTTTTAGTGAAATCCAATCTCTAGAACTATGGAATATACCAACCACTCCATTTCAAAACTTGGGGAAAATCATAAGATGGTGGGATGAGTCATTTAGTTTGTTTTGAGTGAAATCTAATGTCTGGAACTGTGCAATAAAATCTCTAAAACTTTGGAACACCAACCACTCCATTTCAAAACGAACTTCCTACGAACTTGAACTGTCTGATTTCGTGGACCAATCGATATTGGATTGAGTCCAAAACTTGGGGAACATCAAAATATGGTGGGAGGAGTCATTTGGTTGGTTTTGAGTGGAATCCAGTGGCTCAAACTATGCAATACACCAACCACTCCAGTTGAACAAACTTCCTACGAACTCAATTGTCGATTTCATGGACCAATCGATATCGGATTGAGTCCAAAACGTGGGAAACAAAATAATATGGTGGGAGGAGTCATTTGGGGGTTTTTAGTGAAATCCAATCTCTAGAACTATGGAATACACCAACTACTCCAATTCAGAACGAACTTCCTACGAACCTAAACTGTCCGATTTCAGGGACCAATCGATATGGGATTGAGTCCAAAACTTGGGGAACATCAAAATATGGTGGGAGGAGTCATTTGGTTTGTTTTGAGTGGTGTCCAGTGACAAAAACTATGCAATACACCAACCACTCCACTTTAGAACGAACTTCCTACGAACCTGAATTGTCAGATTTCATGGACCAATCGATATCGGATTGAGTCCAAAACGTGAGGAACATAATAATATGGCGGGAGGAGTCATTTGGGGGGTTTTTAGTGAAATCCAATTTCTAGAACTATGGAATACACCAACCACTCCATTTCGGAGCGAACTTCCTACGAACCTGAACTGTCCGATTTCATGGATCAATCGATGGATTGAGTCCAAAACTTGGGGAACAACATAATATGGTGGGAGGAGTGATTTGGGGGGTTTTCAGCGAAATCTAATCCCTAGAACTATGGAATACACCAACCACTCCATTTCAAAACGAACTTCCTACGAACCTGAATTGTCCGATTTCATGGACCAATCGATATCGGATTGAGTCCAAAATGTGAGCAACATAATAATATGGCGGGAAGAGTCATTTGGTTGGTTTTGAGTGGAATCCAAGGACTAAAACTATGCAATACACCAACCACTCCATTTCATAATGAACTTCCTCCGAACCTGAATTGTCCGATTTCAAGGACCAATCGATATCGGATTGAGTCCAAAACTTGGGAAGCATCATAATATGGTGGGAGGAGTCATTTGGTTTCTTTCGAGTGGAATCCAATGGCTAAAACTATGCAACACACCAACTACTCCATTTCATAACGAACTTCCTACGAACCTGAATTGTCAGATTTCACGGACCAATCGATACCGGATTGAGTCTAGAACGTGAGGAACATAATAATATGGTGGGAGGAGTCATTTGGAGGGTTTTTAGTGAAATCCAATCTCTAGAACTATGGAATACGCCAACCACTCCACATCAGAACGAACTTCCTATGAACCTGAATTGTCCGATTTCAAGGACCAATTGATATGGGATTGAGTCCAAAACTTGGGGAACATCATAATATGGTGGAAGGAGTCATTTGGTTGGTTTTGAGAGGAATCCAATGGCTAAAACTATTTAATACATCAACCACTCCATTTCAGAATGAACTTCCTACGTACCTGAATTGTCAGATTTCATGGACCAATCGATATCGGATTGAGTCCAAAACTTGGGGAATATCATAATATGGTGGGAGAAGTCATTTGGTGGGTTTTCAGTGAAATCCAATCTCTAGAACTATGGAATACACCAACCACTCCATTTCAAAATGAACTTCCTACGAACGTGAATTGTCTGATTTCGTGGACCAATCGATATCGGATTGAGTCCAAAACTTGGGGAGCACCATAATATGGTGGGAGGAGTCATTTGGTTTCTTTCGAGTGGAATCTAATGGCTAAAACTGTGCAACACACCAACCACTCCATTTCAGAACGAACTTCCTGCGAACCTGAATGTTCGATTTCATGGATCAATCGATATTGGATTGAGTCCCAAACTTGAGGAACATCATAATATGGTGGGAGGAGTGATTTGGTGGGTTTTCAGCGAAATCCAATCCCTAGAACTATGGAATACAGCAACCACTCCATTTCAAAACGAACTTCCTACGAACCTGAATTGTCCGATTTCATGGACAAATCGATATCGGATTGAGTCCAAAACGTGAGCAACATAATAATTTGGCGGGAGGAGTCATTTGGTTGGTTTTGAGTGGAATCCAAGGACTAAAACTATGCAATACACCAACCACTCCATTTCAGAATGAACTTCCTCCGAACCTGAATTGTTCGATTTCAAGGACCAATCGATATCGGATTGAGTCCAAAACTTGGAAAGCATCATAATATGGTGGGAGGAGTCATTTGGTTTCTTTCGAGTGGAATCCAATGGCTAAAACTATGCAACACACCAACCACTCCATTTCAGAACGAACTTCCTACGAACTCAATTGTCGATTTCATGACTAATCGATATCGGATTGAGTCCAGAACGTGAGGAACATAATACTATGGTGGGAGGAGTCATTTGGTTGGTTTTTAGTGGAATGCAGTGGCTAAAACTACGCAATACAACAACCACTCCATTTGAACGAACTCCTACGAAACTAAATTGTCGATTTCGTGGACCAATCGATATCGGATTGAGTACAAAACGTGAGGAATATATTAATATGGTGGGAGGAGTCATTTGGTGGGTTTTTTGTGAAATCCAATCTCTAGAACTATGGAATACACCAACCACTCCATTTCAAAACGAACTTCCTACGAACCTGAACTGTCCGATTTCACGGACCAATCGATATTGGATTGAGTCCAAAACTTGGGGAACATCAAAATATGGCGGGAGGAGTCATTTGGTTTATTTTGAGTGGTATCCAGTGGCTAAAACAATGCAACACACCAACTACTCCACTTCAGAGCGAACTTCCTACGAACTTGAATTGTCAGATTTCATGGACCAATCGATATCGGATTGAGTTCAAAACGTGAGGAACATAATAATATGGTGGGAGGAGTCATTTGGTGGGTTTTTAGTGAAATCCAATCTCTAGAAGTATAGAATACACCAACCACTCAATTTCAAAACGAACTTCCTACGAACCTGAACTGTCCGATTTCATGGATCGATCGATATTGGATTGTGTCCAAAACTTGGGGAACATCATAATATGGTGGGAGAATTGATTTGGTAGGCTTTCAGCGAAATACAATCCCTAGAACAATGGAATACACCAACCACTCCATTTCAAAACGAACTTCCTACGAACCTGAACTGTCCGATTTCACGGACCAATCGATATTGGATTGAGTCCAAAACTTGGGGAACATCAAAATATGGCGGGAGGAGTCATTTGGTTTATTTTGAGTGGTATCCAGTGGCTAAAACAATGCAATACACCAACTACTCCACTTCAGAGCGAACTTCCTACGAACTTGAATTGTCAGATTTCATGGACCAATCGATATCGGATTGAGTTCAAAACGTGAGGAACATAATAATATGGTGGGAGGAGTCATTTGGTGGGTTTTTAGTGAAATCCAATCTCTAGAAGTATAGAATACACCAACCACTCAATTTCAAAACGAACTTCCTACGAACCTGAACTGTCCGATTTCATGGATCGATCGATATTGGATTGTGTCCAAAACTTGGGGAACATCATAATATGGTTGGAGAATTGATTTGGTAGGCTTTCAGCGAAATACAATCCCTAGAACAATGGAATACACCAACCACTCCATTTCAAAACAAACTTCCTACGAACCTGAATTGTCCGATTTCATGGACCAATCGATATCAGATTGAGTCCAAAACGTGAGCAACATAATAATATGGCGGGAGGAGTCATTTGGTTGGTTTTGAGTGGAATCGAATGGCTAAAACTATGCGATACACCAACCACTCCATTTCGAACGAACTTCCTGCGAACCCAATTGTCGTTTTCATGGACCAATCGATATCGGATTGAGTGCAAAACTTGGGGAACATCATAATATGGTGGGTGGAGTGATTTGGTTTCTTTTTAGCGAAATCCAATCCCTAGAACTATGGAATACACCAACCAATCCATTTCAAAACGAACTTCCTACGAACCTGAATTGTCCGATTTCGTGGACCAATCGATATTGGATTGAGTCCAAAAGTTGGGGAGCATCATAATATGGTGGCAGGAGTCATTTGGTTTCTTTTGAGTGGAATCCAGTGGCTAAAACTATGAAACACACCAACCACTCCATTTCAGAACGAACTTCCTACGAACCTGAATTGTCAGATTTCATGGGCCCATCGATTTTGGATTGAGTCTAAAACGTGAGGAACATAATAATATGGTGGGAGGAGTCATTTGGTGTAGTGAAATCCAATCTCTAGAACTATGGAATACACCAACCACTCCATTTCAGAACGAACTTCCTAAGAACCTGAACTGTCCGATTTCATGGACCAATCGATATTGGATTGAGTCCAAAACTTGGGGAACATCAAAATATGGTGGGAGGAATCATTTGGTTGGTTTTGGGTGGAATCCAGTGGCTAAAACTGTGCAATACACCAACCACTCCACTTCAGAACGGACTTCCTACAAATCTGAATTGTCCGATTTCATGGACCAATCGATATCGGATTGAGTCCATAACGTGAGGAACATAATAATATGGCTGGAGGAGTCATTTGGTTGGTTTTGAGTGGAATCCAATGGCTACAACTATGCAATACACCAACCACTCCATCTCAGAACGAACTTCCTGCGAACCTGAATTGTCAGATTTCGTGGACCAATCGATATCGTATTGAGTGCAAAACTTGGGGAACATCATAATATGGTGGGAGGAGTGATTTGATGGGTTTTCAGCGAAATCCAATCTCTAGAACTATGGAATACACCAACCACTCTATTTCAAAACGAACTTCCTACGAACCTGAATTGTCCGATTTCATGGACCAATCGATATCGGATTGAGTCCAATATTTGGGGAACCTCATAATATGGTGGGAGGAGTCACTTGTTAGGTTTTGAGAGAAATCCAATATCTAGAACTTCACCACACACCATGGACCAATCGATATCGGATTGTGTCCAAAACTTGGGGAAAATCATAATGTGGTGGGAGGAGTCCGTTGGTTTGTTTTGAGTGAAATCCAATGTCTGGAACTGTGCAATAAAATCTCTAGAACGGTGGAATAGACCAACCACTCCATTTGAACGAACTTCCTAAGAAAATGAATTGTCTGATTTTAAGGACCAATCGATATCGGATTGAGTCCAAAACTTGGGGAACGTCATAATATGGTGCGTGGAGTCATTTGGTTCATTTTAAGTGGAATCCAATGGCTAAAACTATGCAATATGCCCACGACTCCATTTCAAAACAAACTTCCTTTGAACCTAAATTCGATGATTTCATGTACCAATCGATATCGGATTAAGTCCAAAACTTGGGGAACATCATAATATGGTGGGAGGAGTCATTTGGTGTGTTTTGAGTACAATCCAATTTCAAGAACTATAGAATACACTAACCACTCCATTTCAAAACGAACTTCCTACGAACCTGAATTGTCCGATTTCATGGACCAATCGATATCGGATTGAGTCCAAAAGTTGGGGAGCATCATAATATGGTGGGAGGAGTCATTTGGTTTCTTTCGAGTGGAATCCAGTGGCTAAAACTATGCAACACAACAACCACTCCATTTCAGAACGAACTTCCTACGAACCTGAATTGTCATATTTCATGGACCAATCGACATCGGATTGAGTCCAAAACGTGAGGAACATAATAATATGGTGGGAGGAGTCATTTGGTAGGTTTTTAATGAAATCCAATCTCTAGAACTATGGAATACACCAACCACTCCATTTGAACGAACTTCCTAAGAAACTGAACTGTCCGATTTTATGGACCCATCGATATTGGATTGAGTCCAAAACTTGGGGAACATCAAAATATGGTGGGAGGAGTCATTTGGTTGGTTTTGGGTGGAATCCAGTGGCTAAAACTATGCAATACACCAACCACTCCACTTGAACGAACTTCCTACAGACTGAATTGTCCGATTTCATCGACCAATTGATATCGGATTGAGTCCAAAACGTGAGGAACATAATAATATGGGGGGAGGAGTCATTTGGTGGGTTTTTAGTGAAATCCAATCTCTAGATCTATGGAATACACCAACCACTCCATTTTAGAACGAACTTTCTACGAACTTGAACTGTCCGATTTAATGGATCAATCGATATCGGATTGAGTCCAAAACTTGGGGAACATCATAATATGGTGGGAGGAGTGATTTGGTGGGTTTTCAGCGAAATCCAATCTCTAGAACTATGGAATACACCAACCACTCCATTTCAAAACGAACTTCCTACGAACCTGAATTGTCCGATTTCATGGACCAATCGATATCGGATTAAGTCCATAAGGTGAGGAACATAATAATATGGCAGGAGTAGTCATTTGGTTGGTTTTGAGTGGAATCGAATGGCTAAAACTATGCAATATACCAACCACTCCATTTCAGAACGAACTTCCTGCGAACTCTGAATTGTCAGATTTTGTGGACCAATCGATATCGGATTGAGTGCAAAACTTGGGGAACATCATAATATGGTGGGAGGAGTGATTTGATGGGTTTTCAGTGAAATCCAATCTCTAGAACTATGGAATACACCAACCCCTCCATTAAAGAACGAACTTCGTACGAACATAAATTGTCTAATTTCTAGCACCAATCGATATCGGATTAGGCCCAAAACTTGGGCAACGTCACAATATGGTGGGAAGACTGATTTGGTGAGTTTTGAGTGAAATCCAATCCCAAGAAGTATGCAATACTCTAACCACTCCATTACAGAACGAACTTCGTACGAACCTGAATTGTCCAATTTCT
The DNA here is from genome assembly GCF_029339155.1 of Prunus mume. NCBI lineage: Eukaryota > Viridiplantae > Streptophyta > Magnoliopsida > Rosales > Rosaceae > Prunus > Prunus mume. The sequence continues at coordinate 22,823,740 of NC_142703.1, read as the reverse complement.
TTAACCAATCGATATTGGATTGAGCCCAAAACTTTGGCAACGTCATTATATGGTGGGATGAGTCATTTGGTGAGTTTTGAGTGAAATCTAGTCCCCAAAACTATGCAATACACCAACCACTTCATTAAAGAACAAACTTCGTACGAACCTTAATTGTCGAATTTCGTGGACCAATCAACATTGGATTGAGCCCATTACTTGGTCAACGTCGTAGTATGGTGGGAGGAGTCATTTGGTGAGGTTTGAGTGAAATTCAATCACTATGACTATGCACTACACAAACGACTCCATTAAAGAACGAACTTCTTACGAACCTGAATTGTCCAACTTCTCGGACTAATCGATATCGGATGAAGCCCAAAATTTGGGCAACATCGTAATATGGTGGGAGGAGTCATTTGGTGAGTTTTGAGTGAAATCCAATTGCTAAAACTATGCAATACACCAACACTCCATTACAAAATGAATTTGGTACGAACCTGAATTGCCCAATTTCTTGGACCAATCGATATCGAATTGAGCCCAAAACTTGGGCAACATCATAATATGGTGGGAGGAGTCATTTGAGGAGTTTGGAGTGAAATCGAATCACTAAAACTATGCAATACACCAACCACTTCATTAAAAAATGAACTTTGTACAAACCTGAATTGCCCAATTTCTTAGACCAATCGATATCAGATTAATCACAGAGCTTGGGCAACATCGTAATATGATGGGAGGAGTCATTTGGTGAGTTTTGAGTGAAATCCAACTGCTAAAACTATGCAATACACCAACTACTCCATTGCAAAACGAACTTCGTACGAACCTGAATTGTGCAATTCCTTGGACAAGTTGGTATCGGTTTGTTCCTAAAACTTGGTCAACACCATAATATGGTAGGAGGAGTCATTTGGTGAGTTTTGAGTGAAATCAAATCACTAAAACTATGCAATACTCCAACCAATCCATTTACATAACGAACTGCGAACGTACTTGAATTGTCCAATTTCTTGGTTCAAGCGATATCGGATTGAGCCCATAACTTGGTCAACCTCAAAATATGGCGGAAGGAGTCATTTGGTGAGTTTTGAGTGAAATCCAATTGCTAAAACTATGCAATACGCCAACTACTTCATTTACGGAATGAACTGCGAACATACTTGAATTGTCCAATTTCTTGGGTCAATCTAGATTGGACTGAGCCCAAAACTTGGTCAACATCATAATATGGTGGGTGGAGTCATTCCGTGAGTTTTGAGTAAAATCCGATTACTAAAAGTATGCAATACACCAACGACTCTGTTTAAGGAACGAACTGCGCACGAAATTGAATTGTTGAATTTCTTGGTTCAATAGAGATCGGATTGAGCCCAAAACTTGGGCAACATTATAATATGGTGGGAGGAGTCATGCGGTGAGTTTTGATTCACTACAACAAAAAGTGAAAAAGACGACCAGAAAAAAACGACGGTTTAACGGAAAGCCGTCGTTGTTTTTGAAAAGACGACGGTTTTATAAAACTGCCATGTAAGAATAACTTAAACACCTAAAAAATGGGGAATCCAATGGTTGTTTTTAAAACACAACACAGCTATTTTAAAAAGCGACGTCTTATTGAAAAAGGTTTTCTATAGAGTAAACTCAGAGCCAACAAACAACGACAGAATGTATGAATCCACCGACGTAGAAAGTAAAGACGACGGTTTAAAGAAACAGCCGCCTTTTCTCCGAAATAACCACGACCAAGTTTTCGTATCGGCGTAGCATAATTTCAAAAGAATCCACGGCGGTATTTACAAAATACTGCCGTCTTAAATACATGTACAAGACGTAAAATATAATTTTATCGACTTATTTCATGTTCCATACTACGACGGTATCTTTAACTCTAACCACGTTGGTTTGTTCAATTAACGTCGTGTAATAAAATTTACTACGTCGTGAAGTTAAAACTACCGTCGTATTTATTCACTTTATACGTCTACCTTTATACCTAAACGGTCGTCTTAATTACATTATTTTTTTACTATTTATTTCTTGGATTTTGGTATCCTACGACGGTAGACCAACTTAATGACAAGAATTGAGAATAACCACGACGGTTTATATAGAAAACCGCCGACATAATAGATTTTTCTGAAATCCAAGATATACGTCGTGAAGTTAAAATTACCATTGTATTTATTAACTTTATACGTCTGACCTTATATCTAAACCGTCGTCTTAATTGTATTTTTTTTTTTAAAAAAATTCCTTGAATTTTGTCCTCCTACGTCTGTGGATCAACATAATGTCAAGAATTGAGAATAGCCACAACGGTTTATATAGAAAACAGCAGACAGAATTAGATCTGAGATCCCAAGAGTTACGAAATCTTACCAAATGGAACTCTGTTCCTCATCATAATCGGACCACAGAAAGACAATATTTTAGAGGTTGATGATGTTTGTGTCTTCGTGTCTTTGAAACACACGAAGGCACATACACATCAACATCCAAAAATTTGCCTCTAAAATTTGACGACGGCAGCCACAGATTTGCATTTAGAAAGGCAATTTTTTGGAAGTTGATGATGTGTGTGCATTTGTATATCTACACAAACGCGCACACACATCAACATCCAAGTAATTGCCTCTAAAATTTGACGACGGCAGCCACAGATTTGCATTCAAAGAGACAATATTTTAAAGATTGATGATGTATGTGTATTTGTGTCTCAAATGAGACACAAATACGCACACATCAACATCCAAAAATTTGCCTCTAAAATTTGACGACGGCAACAACAGATTTGCATTCAGAGAGACAATTTTTTGAATGTTGGTGATGTGTGTATATTTGTGAATCAGATACACAAACATACATACACACCAACATCCAAACAATTGCCCCCTAAGAGGTGAGACAAAGGGCAAGAAGAAATTGGAACCCTAATTGAAAACTGAAACTGAAAGAAATCGTGGAAAAAAACTCAATTTATACAAAAAATTTCATATCCACGTCGGTTACTAAAAAAGTAGGACATATTAAACATACAAAAAACGTCGGTTATTAAAAAACCGTCATTGTTTTTAAAAAAACACACGGTGGTCCTTACACACAAACCACCATTTAATTGTAAATATTCACGTCGGTGATTCTTTAATGGAATACACATCGTATGTTATAATAAAATCCATGTCGGTATGTTACAAAAAGACGACGTGTTAAATCCATGTACCATGATGCGAGAGATTAATTTATCGATTTATTATTTTGGAGTGTACTACGACGGTACCTACAACACTACTGTCGTATTTATTTACCACGTCATAAGTTCAAATTACCATCGTATTTTTTTCTATTTATACGTCTGCCTTCTCTGTAAACCACCGTCTTATTTTTATAGCTTTTTAAAATTAATTAATTTTCCTTTTATTTTGGTAATATCTTTCTTAATATCTATCAGAAAGAACTACTGCCAAGCTGGGCCCTCTCCTTCCTCTTGTTCTCAAGCTCCTATACAGCCACAGATCAATATTTAATAGGAGCAATATTTAAAAGGCAAATCTCTACTGATCAGAAAATATAAATCAACAAAGTGTATAACTTAAACATAGACGTCGGTTAACAATAAAGTGAGGTCGTATAAACATAATTAACCACGACCCTATATGAAAAAAACCGACATTGAAGATAATATCGTCGTGGAATTATATATAAACATGGCATTTTATGAAAACTAAGGGTCATTAAAAAAATTTACTAGGGCGGTGGAAACATATACCGACGTCTAATATGTAATACTAGGGCGCTTTCTATTAATCTCGTCGTTTTATAAAATGGTATGTGAATATATTCAACTTTTCGTCTTCCTGACTTACACTTGTACTGTTTCCAAACCCGAGAAAAAATTTCAAGCTCGAGAGAAAACTTTTCATCTTTTTCCTTCTCGAGCACTTGTATCTCATCGCCTTCCTCTCGCCTTCGCGTCTCGAACTTAAACACCAAACTTCAAGAGAAAGCTTTCATTGCACGCAAAAGGTAAGCATTTCTCACTATTTTTGTTGTTGTTTTGCATGCTCATACGGTTTTTGTTTTGAAAATCTTGTTACCTTTTTTCTAGTCAAAATCATTTTAATTCTTTTCAAGTTTGATAAAATATACAAACAAAGAGGGAAAGTTTCCAACTTTGAACACAACTCTGTTTATTCTACCTCAACTAAATAAGACGACGGTAGCTTCTTATTTACTTGGTTAGATTTATGGACCACGACGGTTCGTCAGTCGTCCTAGCGTCGTCTGAAAGTTGTTCTAAGTTGTTTTTAAAATGACAGTCGTTTTTTTATTTGATTGTCTAAGATATATTCATTGCAGGTTTGATTTCTCTTAACAATCTTTGTTTTTAAAATGACAGTCTTTGTTTTTCCTAATTTGATAAAATACAAAGACAAAGAAAGAAGGGTTTGGAACAACTTCACTGTTTTTGTTTTCCATCTTATATAGACGACGGTATCTTATTATTCACGTCGTGTGAATTTTCATACCACGACGTTATATTAATATTAACATGATTTGAATTTCAATATCACGACAGAATATAAATATCGCCGTAATAAAGTCTTGTTACGTCTTCTGTTATATTGTTATGTCATGTGAATAGAAATAGTACGTCCAAAATTTTTAAAAAACGTCATTGTTTGAAATGAAAATCTAAAATATTTTCATCTGAATGTCTGAATCTGGAATCACTTCTCTGTTTTTTGTAATTATATTATAAGATGTCGGTGGTTTAATATTGACATCGTTTTAATGTATTAACCACATCGTTGTTTAAGTACCATCATTTTAAAGATTTATTACGTCTGATGTTATGTTATTGCGTCATGTGAAATGTTATCATACGTCGTGTTTTATAAATGACCGTCGTTTGTTTTCTTAATTTTTTCCTGAAATATTTTCACTTGCAGGTTTGATTTGTCTGTAACCATGGTTTCTCAAGACCAAAGTAAGGACTCTGGCTCGAAAAAAAATGGAGGTAAGGAGCTTAGATTGGTAAATCCTCAAGACAAGTCCTTTAAGAAGATGAAGTTTGTTTCATCTACTGAGACAGAACCAGGCAACACGACAACATATTCTGAGGAGCCAAAGTCAGGTCGAGGTATAAGCACAATGCCTCGTGTTGTGAAGAGAAAATATCAAAAAATTAAGCCAGTTGTTGAGTACAATAAAAGGGGGAAAGCATGTGGCCCTGCACATACTAAGATGCAGTCTTACATTGGTGTGTTGGCACGCTCCAGAGACCCACTTGTGGACAAGAAATGGGCTAAAATCCCCAAGTATATAAAAGAGCAGATTTGGGAAGCTGTTGACATGGCTTTTGTGGAAGGTGAAGGGGGCTAGAAACTAGTGTTATCTTCTGCTGCCAAGAAATGGAAGGATTTCAAGTCTACACTAACGAGGCATCATGTCCTTCCATTCATCAAGGGGAAGGAGAAATTAAGCCAACCCCCTGAACTATATAAATTCATAGAGAAAGCAGAATGGGATGCCTTTGTAGATTCAAGGTTATCCAAACAATTTGTTTCTGTGTATTTTGAACAATCACAGAGGAGGGAGAAACTTGAGCACAGTCATCGATTGTCTCAAAAAGGATATGCTGGTTTGGAGGATCAATTGGAGGAAACTGATAAGTTAATAATTTCATACATTCGCATGACTTCTTTACTTAGTGACTTTGCTTAGTTTCTCTTTATTTTGAGTCACTTACCTCTCTTTGTTTGTTTTGTAGGTTAAGACAGCAAGAGATCACATTTGATGCAATCCATGCTTGTTAAGCGCTGATTGGGATAAGAGGAATATGAGCTTAAAGACAAACCTAATTTGGGCCACACTCCTTGTCAGTCCAGTTTCGTGGGTCATCTTGCAGTCCTCATTTCAGCAACTTACACAGGTCGGATGAGGAGACATCCTGGATAGAAGTTGTTCCAATGGGTGTCTATTATCACATATCCAAATTTCAGCCCAATTGGATAAATCTGGAGCCCTCAGCATGTCAAAGACTTAACCAAGTTCACAGAAATATCATGTTGGCTACCATCACATTTCAATGTGTCTACATCCCTAGAGCCATGTGCTAAGTATGGGCAGCCACACATGGGAGTCAAATCAGCTCAGAAACTCAGAAGGATAAACAAAAGTCAAGTTTTCCATTAAAAAACCATACCAAAGCATGTATTTGGCAGCTGGAGCAGGTGGCAAGTATGGGCATCTGGAGCAGGTGGCAAGTATAGGCATCTAGAGCAGGTGGCAAGTATGGGCTGCTGGAGTTGTTGGGAGCAGCTAAGAGAGGTGTGCTTCACCAGCCAAAGGGGAGGAAGAAATTGCACTCTATAAATAGAGGGCTGCACACTTATTCAAAGAGATAGAGAGTCAGATACACATTTTCACTTCACCCATTACTCTCATACACAAATTCAGATTCACCACAAAGAGAGAAAGGAGCTTAATGACTCTTGTATGCTTTATTCTAAGTAGATACCATGCTTAGGTTGCATATTAGAGATCACGTGTTGTGTAGATACCATGCACAATTACATGCCTTAGGAGAATCATGCATCCTGCACCTAGATACCATAGGCTTGTATGCGATAATCTGTTGTTGATGAAGCTTGAGTCAATTTCTATGCATTCATAACTTGGATAGGAAAACTAGTGGTGGATTCTAAGGCTCTAACACCTCTCAATTATTATATCACAATCTGTCCAGTGTTTACTTTTGAGCACTTTCATTTCACTTTCTTCTTTTCATTTCAACAACAAAACCCCCCATTTTGAGTGCATGTGTGGTGCTAGGATTCTGTCCTAGACGTTTAGTAATTAGCAAGAGGCATTGTTGAATTCGACCTTGCCTTTAGTTAGTTAGTCAGTTTCCTCGTTCTATGTTTTTCTAGCATTCTAAGTAATTTAACTTGGAACCAAGTTACCATTCTCCATGGGATCGACCTCGTATTTACATAAGCTATATTATAAACGGTTCATGCACTTGCGAAAATTAAAGTTGCTATTTTTAATAACTCATTTTAGTTGTTAGGAATTGAATCAACAAGTTTTTGGCGCCGTTGTCGGGGAACCGGTAACGTTGGTGCTATAGTTAGATTACTTTGATTGTTTTGTTTTTGTTTGTTTCATTTGTTTGTTTTCGTTGGTTTTTCTTTTAGTATTCAGTTTTTGTATTTAGTTGTTATCTCAATTGAAAGCACTGAATTGAGTTCCTCGGTGTGTGCATGTTCGAATCTGTCCAGGAGCAAAGTTCACCTGAGCCACTTTCACAAAGAACCGCTGCTATACGTGCTGGTTTGAGGAGGAATTATAGTTCTTCAAGCGCTGATTCTAAAAGTTCTGAATCTGAAGGTTCAAGCACGATGGCAGAGATTCCGAACAACAACAATAATGTTGAAGGAGGTGGTGCACTTGTTGTCCAACCTCGAAAACCCCTGCGTGAGTTTTCCATTCCCAAAGTCACCGATCAACCTTCGTGCATCGTCTATCCTCAACTCACAGTTGACAGGTTTGAGCTTAAAAGTGGTATGATTCATCTTCTTCCAACTTATTATGGTAATACCACTGAGGATCCTTACATGCATATTAAGCAATTCTTTGCTACGATCAAAATTCATGGCCTTGATGATGAGCAGATTAAGATGAGGCTATTCCCATTCAGTTTAAAAGATAAGGCTAAGTTTTGGTTATACTCTTTGCCTAATGCTTCAATTCGTACTTGGGATGAGCTTTCTAATAAGTTTTTGCAGAAATTCTTTCCGGCTCAAAAGACTAACAAGATTAGAAAGGAAATCCTTGGTTTCACACAAAAGGAAGGAGAAGCTTTTCATGAATGTTGGGAGAGGTACAAGGAGATGATAAGTTCTTGCCCACACCACAACATAGAGAGTTAGATGCAAATGCAATCTTTCTATGAAGGTTCGCTTGATTCCGAAAGGATGATGGTAGATGCAACAAGTGGAGAAGGACTGATGAACAAAATAGCAGATGAGGCTTTTCCGCTCTTTGAATCCTTGAGTGCTAACTCTCAACAATGGAGCCACAATAAAGGAAGAGGAGTTCTTATGAAAGCTGTGGTCTCTGAGGTAAGTACTAATAATGAGATTGCTGCAAAACTTGATGTTACGTGTTCTTTGCTTCAACAGGCAGTGACTGGCCCTCTAGGAAACAAAGTAGAAGTTCAAGATCAATCTTTTGCAGAGCACATGCTAGAACAAGTAAATGCCCTTCAAGCAAGGAATCCTAATAATGATCCTTACTCAAACACGTACAATCCGGGGTGGAGAAATCATCCTAATTTCAAGTGGAGCAATAACCCAAATGTGCAACAATCTCAAGGACCTCCCTAGGATTTCAAATACAACAAAGGCAATTCCAGCAAGCTCCCCAACAAGTGCAAGAGCAAAGGGGTGATCAAATGGGAGAATTGCAAGACATGTTCAAGAAGTTCATGGGGCAACAGATGCAAACCAATCAGAATCTTCAAAATGCAGTGAACAAACTAGAAGTGCAAGTTAGGCAGATTGCATCCTCCATGAGCAATAGAGCATCCGGAACTTTCCCAAGCCAAACGGAGGTGAATCCAAGGCATCAAGAGCATGCTAAAGCAGTACACATCTTGAGAAGTGGTAAACAAGTTGATAACAAGGTTGGAGATGCCAATGAAGAGCAAGAAGATGGAGAAAACGTGGAGATCATTCAGCCACCACATGGGCAGCCCACAACTTCCAACAAACAGTCCCTCAATCTTTCTGGAAAGAGCATAGGCCCTAAGGTATCATCTAAAGTTAATCAGGTTCCAATTTCAACTAATGCTTTTAGGCCTATTGCACCCTTTCCCAACAGGTTATCAAAGTCAAAGAAAGATCAAGGCTTGGATGAGATAATGGAAACATTCAGGAAGGTGCAAATCAACATCCCATTGCTCAATGCCATTGCTCAGATTCCAAAGTATGCAAAAAATTTTAAGGATCTATGCACTAACAAGAGGAGATTCAAAGAGCATGAACAAGTTGCATTGAGTGAAGAGATAAGTGCGGTGTTACAAAGAAAGCTACCTCTAAAGCTAAAGGATCTAGGTTCGTTTTCTATACCTTTCATAGTTGGTGATTTTAAGTTTGAAAAAGCTTTGCTTGATCTTGGTGCTTCTATAAACCTTATGCCATATCATGTTTATGAGAAACTTAACCTTGGTGAGTTGCAAGCCACATCTGTGAGCATTCAATTGGCAGCTAGAACTATTAGGTACCCTAAGGGCATTCTATAAGATGTTTTGGTGAAAGTGGAAGAGCTAATTTTGCTAGCAGATTTCTTGGTGTTGGAAATGGAAGAAGCACCAATTCATGACAATCAGTTACCACTCATTCTAGGTCGGCCATTCATGGCAACTGCCGGTGCTATTATTGATGTGAAGAAGGGTACATGACCATGAACGTGTTTGATGAGACAATAGCATTCAAAGTGTTTGAAGCCTCCAAGTTTCCAAGTGATGAGCATGAAGTTTTCCAGCTTGATGCAATTGATACTATGATGAAAGAAGCACTGCCAATGAGTTATTTGGAGCCCATTGAAGCATGCATCACACAAAGCATAAGGAAAGAAGAAGTGGACAGCTTAGAGGCTGTGATCTCTCCTTTACTTCTTGAGCTTGTTTGCAGCATGGATAGCTACATACAAGTTGGAAAGAGGTATGCAAACCAATTTGAATCATTACCCCCACCTACTAATAAGGTTTTACCTTCTATTGTGCTGGCACCAGAGTTGGAATTAAAGGAATTGCCAAAACACCTAAAATATGCTTATTTAGGTGAAAATGAGACTCTACCTGTTATCATTGCCTCACACCTCAAACCAAATGATGAGAAGAAGCTTTTGAGAGTTCTAAAAGAGTACAAAACTGCAATTGGGTGGAGCATTGCAGATATCAAAGGCATAAGTCCAACACTATGCATGCACAAGATATTATTGGAAGACAACGCAATGCCTAAGATGGGTGCCCAAAGACGTCTCAATCCAAACATGAAGGAGGTGGTAAGGAAGAAGGTAATGAAGCTTTTAGATGTTGGTATTATTTACCCTATATCTGATAGTAAATGGGTGAGCCCAGTGCAAGTTGTCCCCAAGAAGTCAGGTATCACAGTGGTGAAGAATGAAGCAAACGAGCTTGTACCTACACGGGTGACCACGGGCTGGAGAGTTTGCATTGATTATAGGAAGCTCAACACAGCAACAAGCAAGGATCACTTCCCTCTTCCATTCATTGATCAGATGCCTGAGAAATTGGCTGGCCATAGCCACTATTGCTTCCTTGATGGATATTCAGGCTACAACCAAATCGCCATAGCCCCAGAGGATCAAGAGAAGACGACCTTCACATGTCCCTTCGGCACTTTCGCTTATAGGAGGATGCCTTTTGGTCTTTGTAACGCACCAGCCACTTTTCAAAGGTGCATGATGAGCATTTTCTCCGACATGGTAGAAAGGTTCATTGAGGTATTCATGGATGACTTCTCTGTCTTTAGTGATTCTTTTGATCAATGCTTGCATATCTTATCCAAGGTGTTAGCTAGATGTGAACAGACTAATCTTGTGCTTAATTGGGAAAAATGTCATTTTATTGTTAACCAAGGCATAGTTCTTGGTCATGTCATCTCTAGTAAAGGAATCGAGGTAGATAAAGCTACGATTGATTTGATTGCCTCCATGCCCTCACCTACTTCTGTCAAAGAAGTACGTTCTTTCCTTGGCCATGCAAGTTTCTATAGGCGTTTCATTAAGGAATTTTCTAAGATTGCGAGGCCTTTGTGCAATCTCCTTGCCAAGGACATGGATTTTGTCTTTGATCAAAACTGTGAGAATTCTTTCAATGCTTTGAAGAAGATGCTCACAACTACCCCAATCATTATACCACCGGATTGGAGCTTGCCTTTTGAATTGATGTGTGACACCTCAGATTATGCTGTTGGAGCCGTTTTGGGACAGCGAATTGATAAGAAGCCACATGCCATCTACTATGCTAGTAGAACCTTCAACGATGCCCAACTCAACTATTCCACCACAGAGAAGGAGCTGTTAGCTGTCATATTTGCTTTGGAAAAGTTCAGATCATATTTGATTACTAACGAGGTTATTGTTTACACTGATCGTGCAGCATTAAAATAATTTTTAGCCAAGAAGGATGCCAAGCCACAACTCATTAGATGGATTCTCTTATTGCAAGAGTTTGACCTGGAGATAAAAGATAAGAAAGGAAGTGAGAATGTCGTGGCTGATCACTTGAGTAGATTGGTGCATGTATCCAATGAAGAGGAGGATTCATTGCCATTGCATGAAAGCTTCCCTGATGAGCAACTCTTCTCCATTTGTGCTTTGAATTCTCTCAATCCATTGCCTTGGTTTGCTGATATTATTAACTATTTGTGCACTAATGAACTCCCTACAGGGGTATCTACGTTCCAACGTGACAAGCTTAGGAAGCAAGGAAGATACTACTTTTGGGATGATCCATATCTATTCAAGCATTGCCCAGACCAAGTAATTCGAAGGTGTGTGCCTAAAGGAGATTTTAAGAGCATTCTAGAGTTTTGTCACTTCCACGCATGCGGAGGCCATTTTGGAGCAAAGAAGACTGCCAGCAAAGTGCTACAATCAGGTTTCTTTTGGCCTACTCTTTTTAAGGATGCTTATGTTTTTTGTGCTTCATGTGATAGATGCCAACGGATGGGTAATTTACATGCTAGAAATCAGATGCCTCTCACCAATATCCTAATCATTGATATATTTGATGTTTGGGGAATTGATTTCATGGCCCCTTTTCCTACCTCTTATGGATTTGAATATATATTAGTTGCTGTCGATTATGTTTCTAAATGGGTGGAAGCCATTGCCACTAAAACTAATGATGCTAAGGTTTTGATTGGTTTTCTCAAAGGAAATATTTTTATAAGGTTTGGCACACCTAGAGCAATCATTAGTGATGGTGGCTCCCACTTTGTTAACCAAGCTTTTGCAGCACTCTTGAAGAAATATGGAATCACGCATAAGGTGGCAACACCCTATCATCCTCAAACTAGTGGGCAGGTTGAGATAAGCAATAGGGAGATTAAGCACATACTTGAAAAGACAGTGAACATCACAAGGAAGGATTGGTCCATGCGTTTGGATGATGCACTGTGGGTTATAGGACTGCTTATAAGACCCCTATAGGTATGTCTCTGTATAGGCTTGTTTTTGGTAAACCTTATCACTTACCAGTGGAGCTTGAGCACAGGGCTTATTGGGCAATCAAGGCCTTCAATTTTGATATGAAAGCTGCTGATGAGAAGAGGAGGCTTCAACTCAATGAGTTGGAGGAGTTGCGACATGAAGAGTATGAGAACGCTAAGCTTTACAAGGAGAAAACAAACAATATCATGACAAGAAAATTCTTAGGAAGACGTTTGAGAAAGAGCATAAGGTTCTCCTATTTAATTCACGCCTTAAGCTCTTCCTAGGTAAGCTTAGTTCTCGGTGGATTGGCCTTTTTTATTACTAATGTGTTTGATCATGGCGCAGTGGAGATTCAAAATATTAAGGATGGCAGCACCTTCAAGGTGAACAGACATCGGTTGAAACCTTACTTTGATGCCAACTTTGATGCCAATATTGAGTCTCAAGCACTCAAGGAGCCTTCACCACTCTCTTGATGCTCACCAGAGTTTGGACGTCCGACTGAAGACATAAAACTTAGCGCTTTTTGGGAGGCAACCCAAGGTGACGAGGAGAAGACAGAACATGCAAGGAAGCCTGCTTGTGTCCTAATTACTTCAAAGGGGAGTTTTTCTGAACTCTAACCTTTGGTTATGTCTTTCCCTTATCTTCTTTCCTTTCATTTATGAGGCCTTGCTTTTTCTTACACTCTAAACATTGAGGACAATGTTTCATTTAAGTTTGGAGGGAAGGATTTAGTTATGTTGTTTCAAATTGTCAAATTTTAAAATTTTGAGTGCGTCTAATGGCCAAAAACACAGGATTTTGTGTGATGTTTCGTTATCCTTCCAAACACCTATGATAAGACTTGGATCTAATACTAATATGGTTTCTCAGAAATTGATAGTCATTGTTTAAGGACTTTCTGTGGTTCTGAGTTAACTCTATCTTGCGTGCCATCCTTGCACTTATTGAGCACTTTGCCAAGTTAGTCCAATTTCTTGCTACTTGGAGACGTTATGCAATTCTACTTATCTCATGATATTGGTTTCGTACTCTAGAACTTATTTGAATATCTCTTGAGACATTTTGTTGCCATACAATGCTTAGGAAGTGATTTAGGCCATCTTTGAACCGTTTGAGCCTTTCTAACCATCCCTCTACATGTATTTATCCCTAGTCAACCCATTTGAGCCTACGTTAAGCCTTTCTTTGTGTAAACCATTCCTACCATAATAAACCTCTGTTTTCTTATTCTTACTAATTCTATGAGCAATTAAAGCTATCTTCAAAAGAGAGTTATAAAGAAGAATGCAAGGTTTTTGGAGCAAAAGTGAATCGTTAGTGCCATAACCCAAGTGTTGAAAAGAAATAGTTTGGGGGTATTGGTAACTCATCAAAAGAGGTAATGAAGTGTGACCAATGTAGTCACGGCCCTAGGGTGTTATAAAAGAGAAGATCATGGTGATCTAGGGTAAAGAGCCACAAAATTAGGCCAAATAAACAGATATGAAGGTGCTGAAATTATGTTGAAAATCTGCTCATATATGTGTTCCTTGCTTGTTACAAAGTTCAGTAATCTCTTATGCTCTTCCCTATGCTTTAATTGTGCTCAAAATATTGTATATCTCATATCCCTTCTTTCATTCAACCACTACCCTAAACCTCATTACTACCTTTGTAAAGTCCTTTTGATCCTTGGTGTTGCATGGTATTATGTGGAGAGCAGATTGGATAATGAGCTTATGGGGTTCGGAATTTTTTATTTTGCTCTAAGTGTGTGCGCATGTACTTATTTGAGTTGCAGGTGTCGTTCTGATTTGGCATTCACACACTACACTTAAGGATGTCATCGTGAGCTTTGCTTTCTCGTGAATCATGTATGGAACTTAGATTGTGATTTTTATGTTTCTTTGGAACCATATACATTGGTGATTCTTAGAGGATATTGTTCAGAAGGCTAGTTGCGTATTTCTTGTTTCCTAAGTTGTAATTTTCCTTTGTTTTGCTCGAGGACTAGCAAAATCTAAGTTTGGGGGTATTTGATAAGTTTATAATTTTATACGTTCGCATGACTTCTTTACTTAGTGACTTTGCTTAGTTTCTCTTTATTTTGAGTCACTTACCTCTTTTTGTTTGTTTTGTAGGTTAAGAAAGCAAGAGATCACATTTGATGCAATCCATGCTTGTTAAGGGCTGATTGGGATAAGAGGAATATGAGCTTAAAGACAAACCCAATTTGGGCCACACTCCTTGTCAGTCCAGTTTCGTGGGTCATCTTGTAGTCCTCATTTCAGCAACTTACACAAGTCGGATAAGGAGACATCCTTGATAGAAGTTGTTCCAATGGGTGTCTATTATCACATATCCAAGTTTCAGCCCAATTGGATAAATCTGGAGCCCTCAGCACGTCAAAGACTGAACCAAGTTCACAGAAATATCATGTTGGCTGCCATCACATTTCAATGTGTCTACATCCCTAGAGCCATGTGCTAAGTATGGGCAGCCACACATGGGAGTCAAATCAGCTCAGAAACTTAGAAGGATGAACAAAAGTCAAATTTTCCATTAAAAAACCATACCAAAGCATGTATTTGGCAGCTGGAGCAGGTGGCAAGTATGGGCATCTGGAGCAGGTGGCAAGTATGGGCATCTGGAGCAGGTGGCAAGTATGGGCTGCTGGAGTTGTTGGGAGCAGCTAAGAGAGGTGTGCTTCACCAGCCAAAGGGGAGGAAGAAATTGCACTCTATAAATAGAGGGCTGCACACTCATTCAAAGAGATAGAGAGTCAAATACACATTTTCACTTCACCCATTACTCTCATACACAAATTCAGATTCACCACAATTAATGACTCTTGTATGCTTTATTCTAAGTAGATACCATGCTTAGGTTGCATATTAGAGATCACGTGTTGTGTAGATACCATGCACAATTACATGCCTTAGGAGAATCATGCGTCCTACACCTAGATACCATAGGCTTGTATGCGATAACCTGTTGTTGATGAAGCTTGAGTCAATTTCTATGCATTCATAACTTGGATAGGAAAACTAGTGGTGGATTCCGAGGCTCTAACACCTCTCAATTATTGTTTCACAATCTGTCCAGTGTTTACTTTCGAGCACTTTCATTTCACTTTCTTCTTTTCATTTCAACAACAAAACCCCCCATTTTGAGTGCGTGTGTGGTGCTAGGATTCTGTCCTAGACCTTTAGTAATTAGCAAGAGGCATTGTTGAATTGGACCTTGCCTTTAGCTAGTTAGTCATTTTCCTTGTTCTATGTTTTTCTAGCATTCTAAGTAATTTAACTTGGAACCAAGTTACCATTCTCTGTGGGATCGGCCTCGTATTTACATAAGCTATACTATAAACGGTTCGTGCACTTACGAGAATTAAAGTTGCTGTTTTTAATAACTCATTTTAGTTGTTAGGAATTGAATCAACAGAAACCATGCTCGGGGTAGAAATTGATTGATCTACCTTATGGAAGAAAGCTAGACAAGACAAACATGGTAACATCCCGGATCCAAAGATGGCAGAGAAAGCAAAATTAATTGTAAGCCTACTCACTCTATTTTAAATTTTTATTAAACTGTATATTGCCCTGATGATTCTTATTATGTCTTATTTTATATTTTTGCGTCGTGTGAATGATATTGCTATGCCAAAATGTTTTAAAAAACGTCGTTAAAGGTCTGAATTTGAAATCATTACTCTGTTTTTGTAATTATAGCATAAGACGTCGATGGTTTATTTATGGCGTCGTTTGAAACTTCTAACCACGTCGTTAGTTAAGTACCGTCGTGATAAATTTATGATGACGTCAATTGCTATGTTATTGCATCGTGTGAAATTATATAAAATGTCGTTTTTTATAAATAAAACCATCGTGTGTTTTCTTGTGCTGGCTTTTTTATATATCTTTGTTTTAGGATGAATTGCAAAAACAAGTCTCTCAAGGCAGTCTTACTGTATCTGGCAGTAATGATGTGTTGACAATGGCTTTGGGTCCCGAGCATCCAGGGAGAGTTAGAGGGGTAGGTGCTGGGTAAAGTTTGCCTAGACAACAGAGGGTAAAGTTTGCCGATCAATTAAAGAAAAGTGTAAGACTTGTCCTTCAAGAAGAGACTTTGAAGATGGAAGCTAGATCAAGGGAAGAGACTTTAAAGATGGAGGCTAGAACCAAGCAATTGGTAGAGGCTGAGAGGGAAAATTTTCTGAGTCAGCTTTCCCAACTCATCCCCAATTTTGATCCAAGCATGCTTAAACCGAAATCTAGACCCTGTCAAAACCAAGGTCAAGAGCAAAGTCTCAAAAATCCAATGTCGGACAAAGCAAGCTGCTCTGGGGCTCTTAATGGGAGATCCCTACATTTTGAGGATGATATTGCCAAGAATGGGGAAAAGCAGGATGAAATGGTAACATCTCTTAACTTTGAATTCTCTGTTTTTTTTAAAAAGCTATTAGACGTCATTATTGTGAGCCAAACCGTCGTTTGAAATACATACCACGACGATTTTGTTAATAAACCGTCGTTTTGGTTTTAATACCACGTCATATTTAGTTTACTTGTTTTACACGTCATTAGACGTCGTTATTTTTTAAAACTTTTATGGTGATTTAGACGACGGTTTTAGTCCTTACCGACGTCATAGATAAATCCCCACGACGTTTATTATTTACCATCGTTTAATGATTTTATGACGTCCGTAATTCTTACATACCGTCTTATGTTATGCCTTACCCCAACGTTTTAATTTAATTTTTTTACTTTTTGTACAATCTGTCTTATATATATATTTCTTTATTTCTTAAAACAGAAATCTAGGGATTTAGAAAATCAAGATGAAGAAAAGAAAGATGAAAAGCAAGATGAAGAAAAGCAAGATGAAAAGGTAAATTCTCATAACTTTGCCTTTTTTATTTGTTTTTCAAATTTCAGACGTCGATATTTTCTTTAAACCGTCGTTTGTTTTAAATTTCCATGGCAGTTCTGTTTTTAATTGAATTTTTAAATTGTTGTACAAGCTTTCTTATATATCTCTCTTTATTTATTAAAACAGAAATCCAGTGGTGGAGAAAAGGAAATTGTGGGAAATTCATTATCTATGAATTTTGCATTTTAATTAGACGTCGAAATTTGTTTTCTATGACGTAATAAATTATTCACCACGACGGTGTTTTGTTACCGTCGTTTAAATTACTATCAGACGACGTTGTTTTCTTTAAACTGTCGGGTTTATTGAATTACCACGTCATTTTATTTTGCTTTATTTCTTTAAACAGAATATTGAAGTAGTTGATTATTCAAAACTGGAGGTGCCATCTTCTTTACAATCCCTTTGTCGTCATGTGGGAACGACACTAAAGCCTCAGGAGAAGATTATGACCTTTACAATTGAGGAGGTGTTTGGTGAAGATCGTAGTACCTTCGTCTTGCATGAAGATATTACACAGTTTGCAGGCACAGAAGAAATTGGGGCTACTGTGGTTGCAGTATATATGAGGTTTGTCCTTATCAAATATTTATTTCACATATATATTTAGGTGAAAAAGTGATCATTTCATATATATATATATTTAGGTGCCTATTTGATAATTTGAAAGCTGCAAATATGTTGAACATGGTTGGCTTTATCGACCCTGCTCAAGTTAGTGCCAACGCTGGGTCATTAACTGAGAGATCACGTTTGGTAGCCAATCGACTTCAAAAGGCAGATGGTGAACAGATTTTCATGATGCCTTACAATCCAGGGTTAGTCTCCTTAACAGGATTTTGTTTGTATGATGCATGCACTGCGTATAAAACTGTTTAACCCTTATATTAATTTTGTGCAGCCGTCATTGGGTCTTGTTCATTGTGAGAGCAAAGAAGGAAACTATCTATTTTCTGGATCCTCTGCCCGGAAATCGAGTGGTTGATGAGGAGGCCAAAAACATATTGAACAGTGCTATCAAAATGTATAATTCACACATAGGTAGATAAGGCCGTAAAGCAACCATTTGGAAAACTCTACCAGGCACACCAAAGCAACCAAGCAGTGTAGAATACGGCTATTATGTCATGCGCTTCAAGAGAGACATCATCATGGATCCTTCCCTGGAGTTTGAGAAGATGGTAAGAAGAAAATTGCCAGATTTATTTTATGTGGTTTTTTGTATTATCAACGATGGTCTTTTAAAATTACCGTCGTTGCATCGATATACTACGTCGGTTATGAAAAATAGCGTCGTCTGTGATTGAATTTCTGTTTATTTATAAAGCTTAATAATCATTGTTTATGGATTGCAGTTTGCGAAGGGAAAAGATCAAGCGCCATACCCCCAAGCAGCCATTGATGAAGTCAAAAAAGAATGGGCAGAGTTTGTTTGCAGATATGGAGTAGAGGATTTTTAGAACACTTGACATTTTTATATAATGTACACATTTTGTTAGAATTAGTAAAGTTTTTGTACAAATTTTGTTAGAATTAGACAAGTTTTTGTACAAATTTTCTCTATAATATACATTCTTTTTTTCCCTGAAAATTTGTTGAGGTTTTCGTAATTTATAAAAAAATAAATTGCGTAACCGACGTGTAATAACGTTCCAACGACATAATTATATCAAACACCGTCGTCTTATGGAGTACAAAAGTTTGTAAAAAAATAAAACGGGAGGAATAAAAAACATGGCTGTACATTACAGACGACGTCTAAAGCAAGTATAGGTGATGTTTAATGCATGTTCCATTTATTACAATGGACATTGTAAAAAATAACAATGTCATCGTTTGAAAATCTGACATAAAAGGATATTTAGACGACAGAGATGACGTAGTAATTAATTTACATGGCGACACATTTTTAGTTTAAGTCGTGATATACTGTTTGTGAAACGACTGACCCAATTTCCACTTTGGAATTCGGTCGAAACTTGTTTAAAGCGACACTGTAGCCGTGGGTCGTAAATGACCAAAATGCCACAGCAGTAACACAAACCACGAGGCCCTAACTCGTGGCTGCGCTTTGTAATCTGTAGGCTGCCTCGCACTTCTTGAGGATCAAGCCACACGTAGTTCTTTCCTCTGCTTCGACCAGAATCGGTTTGTTTTATTGTAAACCTCACTCTAGGGCTGACATTTCTGGACTATCCGAGGCTCCGTTTCGATCCATCAAAGATCCTGAAATTACCTAGATCAACATCTTTGGAACATGATTACGATCCAACGGTTCAAACCTGCTGAACCCGGAATCACCCACTAGGAGAGATCCGTTCGGAGTTTAAACGTTATCCGAATTGATATCTGCGAAATCCTACGCGCTCGTGAGGACCAAGGGATTATTCTAGGACTAATTGTGGTTCCCACCCTGCTGTCCATGAGCTGCCAGACGTGCCGGCAGCCCATGGTGCCTAAAGCAATAACGCTTCGCAGGAAAAACGCCAAATCACGGCTCAAGACTCCTACCCTAGGTGTAACACCCTATTTGGAGCCACTTTTGTTCTTGGACCTACCAAAACAGACTGAAGTGGCGGATTCTCCTCGAAATCCGGCCGAAATCCAATCGTAAATCGAGGTTGCCTACACTACAAATTGATCAATTCCTACACAACAGCAGCTAGAGCTTGGAAAATAGGTGGATAACCATAACTTACTCGTCGGGATTGGTGGCGAAAGAGGAAGATTGGAGCCAGCTAATTTGGCGACACCCGACCAAAATCATCTTTTTCAAGCGGTGGAGCGGCCGAGGTCGAGGAAGGGCGGGTCGTGACAAGGGTTGAGCCGGTCCTTTTGGCACCGGCCTGTTCAGCGCGTGGCGGTGGCGGATTTTCAAGAGAGAGAGAGAGAGGTGCTGTCGGTGAGAGAGAGAGAAGCGCTGGGGAGAGAGAGAAGATGAGGGTTTTAAAAATCTGACTTTCCAAAATTACCATTTTGCCCTTGAACGTATTTTGACCGTATCTCCCTCAATACAACTCGGAATCGAGTGTACTGCATGTCTACGAACTCGTTTCATCGTGCTCTACGCAACGGTATAACTAAAATCCCAAAATTCCTTCCTGGTCAAAAAGTCAACTTTTATACTATTAAAATATTATAAGGGTATAGTGGTCTTTTATTGGAATAAATTAATAATTAAATATTAATTAAGGACCGAGTTTTTCCAATTTATCTCCCTTATAAAAATTTTGTCAACGAAATTTACATACCCATCACACACAAAAAATGAGGGTAATGGGCCCGCGTCTGCTTGCTCGGGCTCTCAAGTCCGCTCTTTTAGAATGCACTCACTATTTGCATCTCAATAACTGTATCTATAAGGCAATCAATAAAATCTGAGGGCCATACATTTACATTTGAATACATGAGCTGGCTTAAGGAAATATAAAACTTTGAAAAGATATGCTAATTAACTAAATTTCTGATAAACTTAAAACTCTCTGCCATTAATCTGATAATTAACTAAAATCCCTTTTCTATGAGTGTCAGACATCCGCTCTCTTTGGGCACAAAAGACTAATTTGCCATTTTAACTGAAATTAAATGAAATTCAGATGTGACTTCTACGAAAATTGATGAGTCTCCTAAGTGAACATTCTCAAAACATTATACAGTAAAATCAATTAATTCAATCGCTAATCAATCTCAACTTTTAGCTCAGCAGCATGAAATTTAAAATGTTTAAAAGCATATAGTAAGGTACTGAACTCATGCATTCTTGCTTATACACAACTTACTAAGCAGTAATCTTGCTGAAAAACATTGAATTTATAGTTCATCCTGCTCTGTAATCCTTACTAGACTCATGAGACATCCGGTCAACCTAATCCGCAATTCTCGGTCCGGATAACTGTAAGACTCGTGGGGCAAAATATACTAGAAATACTGGAGTTGTTTAATACCATATCTAATAATAAAATATGAAAGCCAACAACTTAAATGAAATAAAATAAACTAAGATAAATTAAACTAAACTAGACTAAATAAGTAAAGTTCATAAATAACTAAGTCGTGATATACAGTTTGTGAAACGACTGACCCAATTTATACTTTGGAATCAAAACACATTTAAAGCCCGACACTGTAGCCGTGGGTCGTAAATGACCAAAATACCAAAACAAGAATAACACAAACCCCGAGGCCCTAACTCGTGGCTGCGCTAGTAGGTCGCCACGTACACTTCTTGAGAGATCAAGCCACATGTAGTTCTTACCTCTGTTCGACCAGAATCGGTTTGTTTCTAAACCTCACTCTAGGGTGACATTTCGAGTATCCAAACTCCGTTTATGATCCGTCAAATGCTATACATTCTGAAAAGACCTAGATCAACATCTGGAACATGATTACAATCCAACGGTTTAAACCTCTTGAACCCGGAATCACCCACTAGGAGAGATCTGCATTCGGGTTCAAATGTTATCTGGATTGATATCCACGAAATCCTACGCGCTCGTGAGGACCAAGGGATTATTCTAGGACTAATTGTGGTTCCCATCTTGCTGTCCATGCGCGCCACACGCAGCAGCGTGCGTAAAGCGATAACGCTTCACCGGAAAAACTCCAAATCACGGCTCAAGACTCCTACCCTAGGTGTAACACCCTATTTGGAGCCACTTTTGTTCTAGACCTACCCCAAAAATTGACCGAAAATGGCCGAAATCTCCCCTTAAAATCCGGCTGAAATCCAATTTGTAAATCGAGTTGCCTACGCTACAAATTGATCAATTCCTACCCAATAGGCAGCTAGAGCTCGGAAAATAGGTGGGAAACCATACCTCACTCGTCGGGATTGGTGGCCGGAAGAGGAAGATCGGAGCCGACGAATTTCGAGCGACACCGCCCGAAAATCATCTTTTCCGGCAGCAATGCCGAAGTTGGGGAAGGGCCGGTCGTGACGTCGGGTTGAGCTCCTTGGCACCGGTCTTGTTCAAGAGAGAGAGCAAGACGCGCCGTGGGGAGAGAGAGAGAGAGAAGATGAGGGTTTTAAAAATCTGACTTTCCAAAATTACCGTTTTGCCCTTGAACATATTTTGACCGTATCTCCCTCAATACAACTCGGATCGAGTGTACTGCATGTCTATGAACTCATTTCGTCGTGCTCTACGCAACTGTATAACTGAAATTCCAAAATTCCTTCCCGATCAAAAAGTCAATTTTAAACTATTAAAATATTCTAGGGGTATAGTGGTGTTTTATTGGAATAAATTAATAATTAAATATTAATTAAGGTTGTTACAGTTTGTACGTCGATGACAGCCATTTAAGTTGTGTTTAAACGACGTCGTTTGAGTGAAAATTTCGCCATAATTTCGCTTTTAAACAACGTCCTTTTTACAAGTAAGTCGTTTATAAAAATTTACAACATCGTTACTTTCTTAACGCCGACGTGGTTTGTTGGTGTTTGTAAGAATATTTTATTCTATTTAATTCAAAGTATTCATAATAAATTTAAAATAGAACAAAAAAATGCAAGGTCAACTCCTATGAAGTCATTGATATATTTTCTTCCCCCTAAAGCTAAAAAAATGCAGTTTGAGTAATACAAATATAAAATGACCACCCAAAATAAAATTGTTTTGATGAGTCACAACATCACTTATAGTTCGATAGTTTAGGGTTTAGGGTTTAGGGGGTTAAAGGATAATTTTTGGGGTTTAGGGTTTATGGTTGTTATATATTAGGCCGTAAAACCATAAACCCTTTTCTAAAATTATTTTTTAAAAATAAATAATTTAGGGTTTAGGGTATTATTTTTTAACGATGTGTTTATGTTTTCGTTGATGATTTACGGTGCGCTTTCTAAACCAAATGTTCCATTAAAATGACGTTGTACATGAATAACAACGTCATCGATTTTAAAAAAAATGTAAAAGGTTATTCAAACGACGCTATTGGTTCAATAGACGACGTGGTTGGTTTTAAATAAACGGCATTAAGTTCAGTGTCTGAATCGTGGAAGAATGATGTTACGTCGTTTTGGTGAAACTTTCGCCATGGTTTCGCTTTTAAACGACGTCCTTTTTACACGTTAGTCATTTATTACAATTTACAACGTCTTTATTTTCTTAACGCCGACGTGGTTTGTTGTTGTTTATAAGAATATTTTATTATTTTTAATTCAAAATATTCGAAATAAATTTAAAATAAATCCAAAAAAATGCAACGTCAACTCCTATGAAGTCATTGAGATATTATCTTCCCCCTTAAGCTTAAAAAAAGGAAAATGTTAGGTTTACCACATTTTTCATACCACAATTGTACCACCTCTCTAATAGAGGTGGGCCCCATTGTATTGGTGGGCTCCACCTCTATTAGAGAGGTGGTACAATTGTGGTATGAAAAATGTGGTAAGCCTAGCATTACTCTTAAAAAAATGCAGTTTGAGTAATACAAATTTAAAATGACCACCCAAAAAAAAATTTATTTTGATGAGTTACAATATCACTTATAGTTTGATGGTTTAGGGTTTAGGGTTTAGGGGGTTAAAAGAATATTTTTGGGTTTAGGGTTTTTGGTTTAGATATTTTTAGCCCTAAAACCCTAATCCCTTTTCTAAAATTATTATTTTTTAAATATATAATTTGTGTATGCTTTATTAGGGTTTAGGGTTTAGGGTATATTTTTTTATTTAATTTTATGTTCATTCCACCCATCGTGCACGAGTTTGAATCCCAGCAAAACCAAAACCCACTTATTTAATTAGTTTCTCATACGTAAGTTTTTTTTTTTTTTTTGGCGTCGTAAGGAGTTACCACAACGCATTTCGTGTAATAAGCGTCATATTTCGTTTTTAGTTTTGACGACGGTTTTTTGATTTTATGTCTTTAATGTAATAAGCGTCATATTTAATATGAAATTTGAACAACGGTTGTTTTTTTTTTTCTGTCGATGTTTTAAAGAGCGCTTTCTAAAAATTTCGCGCGACCTAAAATTTTTAGATTTTGCTCTAAGTCTTATACTTGTGTTTGCCCGTTTGCGTGTGATGGAAGGGCAAAGTTCTTGCTAGCAATAAAAATTCTAGCAGACTTAGTTTGGAGTAGATAACTTACGCCCCAAGTTACTGATTTCTGCAAACAAACGATTGTGAATTTGGGTGAGGAATATCTCCCAAGTAAGTTCTTTTCTTGCCTCAGACGGGTGAGGACTTTAACAATTTATCTCAGTATAAACAGGCTGTTCTGGCCAAAATGGTTGATGGAATTTAAACTGCTTTGTGTAACTGATGGAATTTAAACTGCTTGTGACGATGGAATTTAAATCGCTTTTTAGCGAATCGCCTTTTACAAAACTATAACAATAAATACTCATGCTAGAGAGATGAAGATACAATTGGAACTCCATTTCTGCTGGATGGGAGGCTCTGATCGAAATGTCGAGCTGGATGGAATTGTCCGGCCGATCGAATTTGGGCCGGATCGGAACTATCCGGATGGCTCGAATTGTCCCGGCTGGATCGAATGTTGACAACTCGATTGCTAAGTTTCAACTTTAAATCGATACCAAAGGTTGATTCGCAGAGCTTCAATGTACTTTAAGCTTTTGTGAAGCTTCGAGTGGGCAATCGCGCTTCTTGGGCGTAGTGGTCGTTTCGAGGACTTCGGGCTAGAGGTCTGCACTGTGAAATTTGAATGACTTATTTTCTAAGTCCGAACCTTGGGAATTCTAATCTAAAGCTGGTTTTCACTTGGAATTCAAGTGAGCTTCTGGTTGAGTTGTTTGTTTGTGTCTTGGCTCAATGAGCTTTGGTTGCTTCAGTGTTTTGAAGTCATCTTGAGTTTTTGTTTTTGATTGATTTTTTGGTTTTTTGAGTGTCTTCTACCCTGTTCACTCCTTCTTGTATTTATAGAAAAACTGTTTCTTCTCTGGAGTAGGGTGATTGTGTTTTTTATTGGGCGGCAAAGATATTTTCCCCCCTTTTCCTCTTCTTCTTCAATTCAGCAGATAGGCTCTCGGATAGGTGATCACTTCTGTTTTCACCGCCTTCTGACTCCCGCTTTCTCGCTTATCCTCTCTCGAGATTGTAACTTGCTTATCTATCTTGGGAGAATTACCTACTCTGTAAAGACAGGAAAAATCTCTGTATATACATATATAAGGGGATTTAATCTTCGTTCTTCTTGATGTCACGAACCCTTCATCACTTCTTCTATGGCGGTTGCTATTGTCGACTTTTTCATCCTGTAGGTGCCTTTGCTCACTTTTCATCCTCACGACTTCCGCCATTGTCGACTTTTATCCTGAGGCTGCCATGTGCTATTGTTCCCTCTTCCGTCCGGACTCCCTCTTCCTATTATGTTGGGTGCCGTGAGGCCCAACTCACTTTGTTTGTTCGATGGGCCTTAATGGATGTGTCAATTTTGGCCCAAACAATGCCCCTTAAGTTTGAATCGCTTTTGGAACAGTTTGACTTAAATGTCATGGCCATTAAATTGGCACGTGGTAAATTCC
This sequence comes from Prunus mume, assembly GCF_029339155.1. Taxonomy (NCBI): domain Eukaryota; kingdom Viridiplantae; phylum Streptophyta; class Magnoliopsida; order Rosales; family Rosaceae; genus Prunus; species Prunus mume. Next base: position 22,798,096 of record NC_142703.1, on the reverse strand, counting down.
CAGTTAACGGAAAAGTATAGAAGTACAACAAAAAGGGACAAACTTAAAAGAGTAGAAACAAAGGACAAACTTAAAGACAGTAGTGGAAGTACAACAAAAAAGGGACAAACTTAAAAGATGTATAGAAACAAAGGACAAACTTAAAGACAGTAAGTGGAAGTACAACAAAAAAGGGACAAACTTAAAAGACAGAAGTAGAAACAAGGGTAATTTTGAAAGGAACCAAAAGATTTCTAGTGTAATCTTGTGTCTATCCCGGGGTCTGTTTGTACAGCCTGCGCATCCCACATGGTTGGATAAAACTTTTTTAACCATTTGCCATTGATTGGGGCCGTATGAACTTCTCCATCCCTATCCTGCAACCTGTATGCCCCCATTCCGAGGATCTGGTTGATTATGAAAGGGCCTTCCCATGTAGGTGACCATTTTCCATAACCAGCCACATGGGTTCCGAGGGGCAACCCTTCCAGACTATCTCCCCTTCTTCAAAACTCTTGTCCTGACTCTCTTGTTGTAGGCCCTTGATACACTGCTTTTCCTGCCAGAGTTTGTTGAGAGTGTCTATTCCGCTGCATCCAATCCTTCCAGTTCAGCATAGCAGGGAGTAGTTTTCTCCTACTAAGTCATGTTGGTGAGCAATTCGAGGGACTGAACAGCTATCTCCATAGGCAGAATTGCATCATGACCGTAGGTTAACGCATAGGAGTCATGCCAGTCGCTTCTCTTTTTGAAGTTCTATATGCCCACAGAGTTTCTGACAGCTTCTCATGCCATTGTTTCGGATTCTTCTCAAGCATTTTCCTGATAATGTTGATGATCACTTTGTTGCTTGATTCTGCCTGTCCATTGGCTTGGGCATAATAAGGAGTGGATTGGAGCAGTCTGAATTTGAATGCCTCTGCCATGTCCAAAGCATTTCTCTGGATATGAAGGAAGATCCTCTATCAGTTGTGATTGATTCTGGGATGCCAAATCTTTGGATAATCTGCTCTTCTATGAAAGTGATGATCTCTTGAGATGTAGTAGATTTAACCCTTGGCTTCCACCCACTTAGTGAAATAGTCTGTGGCAACAATGATAAAGCAGTCTGCTGGCTGCTGGCTGGATAGATCTTACCAATGAGATCCATTGCCCATCCTCTAAAGGGCCATGGTTTTACCATGGATTCATGGGAACTGATGGAGCTCTTGGATCGGACCGTGTCTTTGACAAGATTCACACCCCTTGGAATAGTTAATGCAATCTTTCATCATGGTTGGCCAGAAGTAGCCATATCTCCTAATTAACCAGCACATTTTTCTCCCACCTTGATGTGCTCCATAGATTCCTTCATGGGTCTCCCCATAACTTTCATGTATTCTTCCTTTCCGAGGCACCTTAAAAGCACCTCATCCTTGCTCTTTCGGACCAAATCTTCATTCCACATAAGGTAGTTTAAAGCCATGATTCTGACTCTTTTCTCAGAGGGCAAAGTTGGATATCGTAGATAGGTCATGATAGGATTTCTCCAATCATCTTCAAGGTGATTGTGGCGAATTGACATCTATCTCCATCCCTCTGGCCGAACAGATGGTAGGCTTTTCTTTCCTACCCTGATGATTCTTTGTACACAATCTTCTGGCATTTGTACACCTGTTGCCACCTGGGCCAATTCATTGGCTGCAAAATTTTCTTCCCTTGGGATATGTTCCCAAGTGGCTTCTCTGAATTCAGTAAGAAGATTCCTAGCTGCCACGTAGACAGCCAAAGAAGGGCTTAGGCACTTGTATTCTCCAGCAATTTGTTTCAAAACTAGCATGGAATCTCCCAGAATTTCCACAGATTGGATTCCTAGTTCTACCAGTATTTCCAAGCCAATGATTAAAGCCTCATATTCTGCCTGTTGTTGGTGCATTGGAAATCCAATTGGAAAGAATAGCAGTGTCTGATTCCAAGTGGTTCTTCCAAGACAATTCCTGCCCCTGAAGTTATATCAGTTTTTGATCCATCAAAGTATAACTTCCAAGGTGCAAGATGAACTGAGTAGATAGGATTGTTGAGGCAGGTGTGAGCTCTGGTCAATAGATCTGCATTTGCTATGTCTAAAGAGTCCATATTTTCAATCTCCTCTCCGGGATGATCTGCTAGGAAGTCTGCCACTGCTTGTCCTTTGACGGCTTTCGAGGAACATATCTGAAGGCAAATTCTGTCAAGGCCAAGGTCCATTTTCCAATTCGCCTCTCAGCATTGGTCTTGTTAGCATGTATTTGATCAGATCTGTTTTGGCAATGATATAGATGGTGTATGGCAGCATGTAATGTCTGAGCTTTACAGAAGAAGTACAAGGCTAGGCAAAGTCTTTCAATTGCAGAATATTTTCTTTCCACTTCTGTCAGAGTTCTGCTTAGGTAATAAACCGCCTGTTCCTTTCCTTCCTTGTTATCCTGAACCAATAAACTTCCAATGGATACTTCTGATGCAGATATATAGAGCTTGAGTGGTCTGCCTCTCCTTGGTGGGGACAGAACTGGTGGATTTGAGAGGTAATGCTTGATTTCCTCAAAAGCTTGTTGGTGCTGTTCTTCCCACTTAAAGGTTTGTTCCTGTTTTAATCTTAACAAAGAAGAGAAAGGCTGGATCTTTCCTGCAGAATTGGATATAAATCTCCTCAAAAAATTAATTTTTCCTAAGAGACTTTGCAATTCCTTCTTGTTCCTAGGTGGCAAAGCTTCCATGATGGATCTTGCTTTGTTTTTGTCGATCTCTATGCCTCTTTGGTGGACCAAGAATCCTAGGAAATTTCCCGCTTGAACTCCAAAAACGCATTTCTTTGGGTTCATTTTCAGTTTATGTTGCCTCATTCTTAGGAATGCTCTTCTTAGATTGTCATGTGGTTTCCCTCCTCTGGTGATTTAATCACAACATCATCAATATAAACTTCCAGGGAATGTCCAATCATATCATGGAAAACAGAATTCATTGCCCTTTGATAGGTAGCCCCTGCATTTCTCAAGCCAAAAGGCATTACAGTGTATTCAAAAGCACCTATATGCCCTGGACACATGAAGGCTGTCTTGTGGATATCTTCTTCTGCCATCATGATCTGATTGTAACCTGCGTTGCCATCCATAAAAGATAGCATCTGGTTGTGGGCAGCTCCATCTACTAGCATGTCTGCCATTGGCATAGGGTACTCATCCTTGGGAGAGGCTTCATTTAGGTTTCTGTAATCCACGCAGATTTTCCTTTTTAGAATCTGGTACAATGTTAAGTAGCCAATCGATAGATGGCGGGCCTGATGAATCTGCCTTGAGCACCCTTTCTATTTCTTCTTTGACTTTCAGTTCTGTGTCCATGGACATCCTCCTTCTGGCCTGCTTGACTGGTAGGTATCCCTCTTTGAATGGCATCTTGTGTTCTACCAATTCCCTGTCTAATCCTGGCATCTCATGATAATGCCAAGCAAAACAATCTTTGAACTCTTGCAGAAGTGCAACGAGTTCCTTCTTAAGTGGCTCTTTCAATAGTGCGCTGATAAAGGTAGGCCTTGGATCCTCCCCTGTTCCTAAGTTTATTTCCTGCAAAGGATCTTCTACCTCTGGCAGAGAGTCATCCAGTGCGGCTGGTGCAAAATCTAGCACTTCCTCCTGTAGTTCTTCTTCCTCCTGGCTTTCCGTGCTTTCATGAGTGAATTCTGCCATATTGATGGCTGAATTCTGCTCAAAAAACTTCTTTTCCTCCCAGTATATCAACAATCTTTTTGTAATGGACCGGATTGTTGCAGCTCGATCCTTTTCCTGTTGATTGGGACTAGACATTAGTGCTATGGAAATTTAGAACAAAAGGTCTGTTCCAATCCTCCAAGGAATTGGTTAGACCTTCTTCAATGAGCCTCTGGGCCGTGACACCATGGGGGCGGCCGTTCTGGTTGACTCCAAAGAAGGTGAAAGGACCAAGGTCATCATGATAATACCTTGCCTCACAACACATGGCAGAAGGTAGAAATGGCCGTGGATCGGCCTCTATTATCTCCATGTAGCCTTCTTCATTCCATAAAGCTAACTTGTTGATGAAGAGTGGAAGGAACACATAGACTCTGGTGAATCCAGTCTCTGCCAAGTAATGCATTGTAAGTGGTAGAGGTAGTTTCTACCACAAAGAATGCAACCTTCAGCTTCTTGCTTCCTACTACAACATCCACATCTAGGATCCCAAGGGTTTTGGTGATGCCTCCTGCGAAATTGGTGACGGTCAGGCGGGTTGGAATTAAGTCCCTTTCTGTTCGCCCATTTTACTCGATTCGTGCAGTGAGGCGAAGGTTGATGGATGCACCTCCATCTACCATAGTTTTGGGAATAGGAACACCCCCAAAGTTTGTTGTTATAAACAAGGGTCTGAGGTGGTTTGCCATTTCTTTGGTTGGTTTGGAGAAGCAAAGCGATCCAGTAGCCAACTTGTGGGTTGTTCATACATCACAGGGTGTCGCTTCTTCGGCCCCTCTTACGCCAACCTGCACTCAAAACTTTCTTGGGAAAATACGTCTCCATCCGGGTGCTCTCTGTCCTTCTACGCCCGAACTTTTCTCGCGAATGAACACCATATTGATGCCTAGGTCAGACTTAACAAGTCCTCCACGCACCAAAGCCTCGGTTTCGCATCAATTCTCCGTCATAATCCATCATTCTCCCTCATACTCCTCCGTCCATTCTCCTAGTTCTTACATTCCGAGGAGCGCATTCAGTCATCTGCAGATGGTTCATAATCCAGCTGCTCCTCTTCATACTCCTCAACCCAGTCTACTTGCCCTTCTTCTGGAATAGGATCGGTTTTTTCCTCTGCAGTCGGGGAGTTTTAAGTAGATTTTCTGAGGCGGAGGCGAATGGATAGAAGGTTTCTTGAGGATTCTGCTCTTTCCAACCGTGGTTGAGAGATTGCTTGTGCATGCAGGGAAATATTTACGCTCTTTCCCTTTTTGGGCGAATTGACCTCTGAAGCGGTGTGCGTTTTCGTTATTGAGGAATGTGCGATCTTGTCTACGAACCCTCCTCCTTTGGGTTACGGTCAACTCCATTGTTGGTCGCCACTTTTCCCGAATACCACCGCCTTCAATGATGGCTGCCAAAGGTTTATCACTACAGGCAACCTTATTGATTTTTCTTCCTTGGGCTGCCTAGTCATTCTTCTGCTGGATTGGACAGGCCTAGGGTAGTTTCCTGTCTGGCCTTATCTGGGCGTGGTTCCAATCCGGTCAAAAACACTTGGAGTGGGCAGATCCTGTTTTCGGGGTTACCTCCACGACCTCACACTTGCACTTTGCAGAGCACTATTCCAGTGAAATGGTTGCTTTTGGTCTTTCCATAGTCTCTTTTGAAACTATTCGCCTGTGAGTCGACCTCTGTCATCCCTCTTTCGTTCGCCAATTTAGGTTGACCATATTAATTTGTGGCGGGAAAAGGATCTGTGGTGACGGATGGAGGCTTTTCTGCTAGCTTCAACCTTCCTGCTGTTATTCCTTCCTGTATAACATCTCTGAAAACAACACAACTATTGGTAGAATGATTCCAAGAATTGTGCCATCTGCAATACTGTCTGCCCTTGAGTTCTTCTGGTTTGGGCATTCTGTGAGGCATCTCTATTGCTTTCTGTAGCAACATCTCATCAAACAAAGCATCTACTTTGGTCAGATCGAAAGAATATACTTTGTTCTGCATGGGTTTGTTTGGAACGAACCCTCCTATGAATGGTGGCGGCTTTTGATCCCTTGGAGGCTTTGTAAGGGTTTTACAGCTGATGGGATGCTTTAATTTTGCCATTTCCGCAACAGCAACTTCTCTCTCCTCCGATTCCTCTGCATCTTCTTCTGACTCCACTTCAATCATATGTATTGAGGAAGAAGGGGATTTGTAATACGTGCCTTTGGAAGAGTTTCTCTTCTGCTCCTCCTGAGCAATTCCTCGTACTTGGCTTTATCGCCATTCGCCAGATCTCCAAACAACATCCGTCAAATCTTTTCCTCAAAGAAATTTTGAGGGCAGCCTGAGCCATTTGGATGAAGTGTCTTTCTTCGATGGGGATGCGGCACTTCATTTTGAGCTTCCTGAACCTGTTTATAAAATCTTGGGCAGGTTCATCTTCGCTCTGCTTGAGAGCAGCAAGGTCACTGATGGTGACTTCTGAATCTGTAATAGTAGTCATGGAAGACGCTCTCCATTTGCTCCCAAGTCCAGAATTTGCTGGCAGGTTAGTGTACCAAGTGAAAGCTTGTCCAGAGAGAGAATTCCCAAAAAGTCTTAGCTTTAACAGTGGGTTACTCTCTATGGCTATGCATTGGGTGGAAAATCTGCCTACATGCTCAACTGATGAAGCATGAGGATCCTCTCCGTTGAATAAAGTGAAGTTTGGTACTTTAAAACCTGGGGACAAGGGTATTTGATCGATGTAAGGTGGATATGGCTTCCTATAGGTGGGCCTTTCCCCCTCCTGGCTTCAGGCTCCATCATTTCCCTGATCATCCTCTGCAATGCCCCCACGTCATTTAGAGCATTGACGGGAGGAGGTTTTGTCCTGCTCGCCGAGCAAATCCTTGAGCAAATCGTGGTTCTGCTGAGCAAATCGTGGTTCTACCCTATATGGTCTAGGCGAACTTCTTCCCTGTGCTCCTCCGGCTCTTCCGGTCCTGGTGGTTCCTCCAGTTGCCCCCTACTGCTTTACGCGTTATTGGCATAAGGATAATTTCCCCCTCGCCTCTCCTTCCTCTTGCAGGTGGAGAAGCGGATTGGGGTCCATCCTTCGGGCCTGTAGGGTAATATTGCTGCTGTTGCAGAATTTCCATAGGGAGATCTTGTGGGGCCGCTTGCTGCGGAACAAGCTGCGGTTCGCTGATTCTGCAGGACTTGTCTGGCGCAGGAACTTATGGCGTATTGGGGCCATCGTTCTTGGCCAGAACAACCACTTCCTGTGTCGGCTGGATTTCTCCCGTTCGGCATCCGGCTACACCTGCACCGAGAGGATTCTCTTGACATGGCCATGCCAATCGGTGGGGACCATAGGGAAGGTCTAGTTCTGGACCACCTCATTAGGATTGGGAATTCAGCCATGGCGACCTCCGATCCTTCTGAATTGCTCGTTGACTGCCATTGCATCATGGCTGTCATATTATCTAGGGTCTCTTGGCTCCTCGTGTTGTGACCTCTTGTCGTAACACGAGTCCTGTATCGAGTTCATCCTTCTCGAGCCGGTCCTGGACCTCCCGCTTCTGTCTTTGCCATGTCTTTGAATGCCGGGCATCACTTTCCTCGATTCCAATCCTTCCCGAGGGCCACTTGGTTTATTTCCATGTCGTGGTGTGGGTTCGGCTAGAGCTTCCAGTATTCATGGACTGGTAAAGAACAATGTATACCGAGAAGTCCCATCAGGCGTGCCAAATTGTTTGCCCGTTTTGCGTTCACTCCTGTGATGGAAGGGCAAAGTTCCCCCGCCTTGAGAACCATAAACTGGTCGACAAGTCGCTTTCTTTGGTGTGCGAGCGTGCCACTGCTAGCAATAAAAATTCTAGCAGACTTAGTTTGGAGTAGATAACTTGCGCCCCAAGTTACTGATTTCTGCAAACAAACGATTGTGAATTTGGGTGAGGAATATCTCCCAAGTAAGTTCTTTTCTTGCCTCAGACGGGTGAGGACTTTAACAATTTATCTCAGTATAAACAGGCTGTTCTGGCCAAAATGGTTGATGGAATTTAAACTTTTTGAGTGATGGAATTTAAACTTTTGAGTAATCGATGGAATTTAAATCGCTTTTTTAGGCGAATCGCCTTTTACAAAACTATAACAATAAATACTCATGCTAGAGAGATGAAGATACAATTGGAACTCCATTTCTGCCTGGATGGGAGGCTCTGTTTGGAAATGTTCGGGCTGGATCGAATTGGACTGGAATGTTGACAACTCGATTGCTAAGTTTCAACTTTAAATCGATACCAAAGGTTGATTCTGGCAGAGCTTCAATGTACTTTAAGCTTTTGTGAAGCTTCGAGTGGGCAGAATGCGGCTTCTTGGGCGAAGTGGCGTTCTCGAGGACTTGATGGGCTAGAGGCTGCACTGTGAAATTTGAATGACTTATTTTCTAAGTCCGAACCTTGGGAATTCTAATCTAAAGCTGGTTTTCACTTGGAATTCAAGTGAGCTTCTGGTTGAGTTGTTTGTTTGTGTCTTGGCTCAATGAGCTTTGGTTGCTTCAGTGTTTTGAAGTCATCTTGAGTTTTTGTTTTTGATTGATTTTTTGGTTTTTTGAGTGTCTTCTACCCTGTTCACTCCTTCTTGTATTTATAGAAAAACTGCTTTCTTCTCTGGAGTAGGGTGATTGTGTTTTTTATTGGGCGGCAAAGATATTTTCCCCCTTTTCCTCTTCTTCTTCAATTCCGCAGATAGGCTCGATAGGTGATCACTTCCTGCTTTTCAGCTGCCTACCGACAGCTCCTGCTTTCGCTTATCCCTCTCGAGATTGTAACTCGCTTATCTATCTTGGGAGAATTACCTCCTCTGTAAAGACAGGAAAAAATCTCTGTATATACATATATAAGGGGATTTAATCTTCATTCTTCTTGATGTCACGAACCCTTCATCACTTCTTCTATGGCGATTGCTATTCTGACTTTTTCATCCTGTAGGCTGCCTTTGCTGACTTTTCATCCTCACGACTTCGCCATTGTCGACTTTTATCCCAGGCTGCCATGTGCTATTGTTCCCTCTTCTGTCGGACTCCCTCTTCCTATTATGTTGGAGTCAGTGAGGCCCAACTCACTTTGTTTGTTCGATGGGCCTTGGTGGATGTGTCAATTTTGGCCCAAACAACTTGTAACCCTGAACCCAAAAAATTTCATATTTCGCTCTAAATCCCCTTAACATTTCGCTCTCTTACTTCAACTCTAATTCAAAGTTGGGCTCTCCAGGCTTAGTCGAATCCAAGTACGCCATAATCTGTGAGCTTTGCCTACCTGTAAGTACAAACCCTTATCTTCCCCTTGTAAATTCATTGAATGATATTCAGTTGTTTTGTTAAAGGGTTTTTAGATATATGTTTCATGGATTTTCTGTTTAATGTTTTCATGATCAATCGAGAATGGATTTAATGTTGTCGGATCTTTTAATCACTCTCTGTTATGTTGAATCGGGAATGGATTTATTGTTTTCATGCTTAGTATATGTTGGTTTCATGCTTAGTATATGTGTTCTTAATACCCAACATAAAAATTAATGTATATGTTGTGTTCTTAATAGGGGTTTGGGTTCTTAAAAATAAATTGGGATCTCGACGCTTTTTTAGGCATACGACGACGGTATTTTAACAAACTGTCATCTGTATTTTTATACACGACGGTTTTCTTTAATTACCATCGTGGTTAGCATTAGATGACGTTTGTTGAAAATCCGTCGTCTATATATGTGTAATACGTTTGTTTTTGTTTAAAAATCGTTGTCTGTATAATATATTACTTGCTATTAAAACTTTATATAATCTGCTATAGTGATGGTCATTGCTTGTCTTTTCACTTTATTATAGATAATAGGGTATAGTGTTGGAGATGGATAAGTCATGGATGCAATCGGATAGAAGATCGAAGGCATATGTGTTAGGGGTGGAAGCATTGTACCCTGGTTGTAGAAAGTACACGAAGTTATTGGCATTAGTGAAGTTGTATAATTTGAAGGCAAAACATGGGATGAGCGATGTCTGTTTTACAGAATTATTGTTACTTCAAGGCGATTTGCTTCATGACGGAAATACAATACCGGCCTCTATGTATGAGGCAAAAAAGACTTTGTGTGCATTAGGGCTGAGTTATGAGAAAATGCACGCATGCCCCAATGATTGCATCTTATATAGGAAGGAGTATGAAGATTCAACTAATTGTCCTACTTGTGGTATCTCAAGGTGGAAGGAAGGCAAAGATTCAATCTTGAAAGAGGGTGTGCTAGCGAAGGTGGTGTGGTATTTTCCTCAAATTCTAAGGTTTAAAAGGATGTTTCAATCACATGAGACAGCTAAGAGTTTGACTTAGCATGCTGCTAGAAAATCAGTTGACAATGATGTCTCATCCGTAATTTCTCGTCTTGAAAACTTCTTGATGATAAATGGCCCGAGTTTGGTAATGAGCCGAGAAACTTGAGATTGGCTCTTTCATCTGATGGATTCAATCCCCACAGTTCTCTAAGTAGCAGATATAGTTGCTGGCCAGTTATCTTAGTTACATATAATCTCCCTCCGTGGCTGTGCATGAAACAAAAGTTCATGGTGTTGACCTTATTGATTTCCGGAATTAAACAACCCGGAAATGATATAGACGTCTACTTGGAGCCTTTGATTGATGATTTAAAATCTTTGTGGGATGGGATTAGAGGAGTGTATGATGCACATAATGGACAATACTTTACACTCAGAGCTGCATTAATGTGGACAATTAATGATTTCCCGGCCTATGGAAACTTATTTGGTTGTGTTGTTAAAGGATATAAAGCTTGTCCAATATGCGACGATGATACACCTGGTCACAGGTTGAAAAATGACCACAAAATTTGTTACATTGGGCATAGAAAATGATTGCCAATCAATCATCCATATAGGAGGCAACGTGCAGCTTTTAATGGGAAACTTGAATATGGCCCACCTCCCGAGCCATTAACTGGAGAAGAAGTGCTGCATATGGTTGAAGATGGTGACAGAGTTTATTGGAAGAAGAAATCAATATTCTTTGATCTGGAGTATTGGAAATACCTTCATGTGAGGCATGTCCTAGATGTTATGCACATTGAGAAGAATGTTTGCAATAGTATCATTGGTACATTGCTAGAGATCCCTGGAAAAAATAAAGATGGGATTGCTGCTCGATTAGATTTATTGAACATGGGGGTCAAAACTGATTTGCAACCCGAGTATGGAGAAAGACGTACTCATTTGCCTCTCATGCCTTGGAATTTGTCAAGAGCAGAGAAGAGAGCGGTTTGCAATTCTTTCTATGGTATGAAGGTCCCTGAAGGTTATTCTTCAAATATAAAAAATCTTGTATCTTTACAAGATTCAAGACTTCTTGGCCTTAAATCACATGATTGTCATACCTTAATGCAACAATTGCTCCCTGTGGCAATTCGTTCTGTTTTGGAGAAGCCTGTAAGGTATGTAATAACTCGTTTGTGTTTCTTCTTCAATGCTATATGTGCAAAGACGGTTGATGTTTCCAAGCTAGATAAGTTGGAAGAAGATGTAGTAGTTACTTTGTGTTTGCTTGAGAAGTACTTTCCCCCTTCATTCTTTGATATCATGGTTCATCTATTAGTACATCTTGTCAGAGAAGTTCGTCTATGTGGGCCAGTATATTTTAGATGGATGTATCCATTTGAAAGATATATGAAAGTGCTAAAGGGGTATATTCAGAATCGTACTCGTCCCGAAGGTTGCATTGCTGAGCAGGTATATAGCTGAAGAAGCTATAGAGTTTTGTACCGAGCATTTATCTGATGTTAGTACAGTTGGAGTGCCTTCAAGCCAAAAGATGAGAGTTTCAAAGCCATTATCAGGTTGCACAGTGAGCTTAGTTGATTGGGACCTATTGAACCAAGCACATCTGTATGTCTTAGAGAATACGGAGGAAGTCCTACCTTATATCGAGTACGTATGAGTTTTATTCTTTAAGTTTCCATTTTAAATTATTTCTTATGTTTATCTTATATGTTTGGGACCGTAATGCTTGAATTTTTCGTGTCATGCAGGCAACATATGATCCACATCAAGACCGCTTATCCAAAATTTAGAAAGAGAACAAAGTGGCTACAAGATAAGCACAATAGCACTTTCATTCAATGGCTACGCTTCAAGGTATATGTTATTGAATAACATATTGGACTTTTAATTTTCTTCTTTCTATGTTAGATTGAATTAAGATATGATTAATTTGCAGGTTCAAAGTGAACTTAATGAGGAAGACAATCATGGCGTATCAAAAAATTTAAGGTGGCTAGCAGCTGGTCCAAACATGGCAGTGCCATCATATAGGAGCTATCTTATTAAAGGTATCAAATTTAACATCAAGGCACAAGATGATGTGCAGACAACTCAAAATAGTGGAGTTTATTTACTTGCACATACTATACAAGTTGCTAGTGTCAAGGATAAAAACTCAATTCTCTCCAATATGGGTTTCTATGGTGTCATTCAAGAAATTTGGGACTTTGACTACCAAAAGTTTACAATCCTAGTCTTTAGGTGTGATTAGATAGATAGTACTTCTGGTCTTGTAGTCGACGAACTTGGATTTACCCTTATAGATTTGAGTAAAATTGGATATAGGAATGACCAATTTGTTTTAGCTTCTCAAGTCAAACAAGTATTTTTTGTTGACGACCGGATGCATCGTGGTTGGTCGGTAGTGTTATCAATGCCTAATAGAGAATATAATGATATTATTGGTGATGATGTCTTAGGTGATGTGAGAATTGAGTGTGAGTCATTTGCTAGAGGGATGCCAAATGTTGACATATTTGATGAACTGGTGGGTGAGTTTGGGAGTCAAAATATTCGAGATGGGTGTGAAGATATATGGATTGAATGATGCTTATGTAATTTATAAAATTACTTATGCCCTAAACGGCAATGTATGACATTAATTTTGTAATATATTGTAATGTGATTTCTTCACTTTCATTATTCAGGTTTTGGCCACAAAACAATCAGTACAAAAAATACTGGTTCAAGATTACAAACACGACGGTCTTGTTAAAAATGTGAAAAACAAACGTCTGTTTTAATAAAATTGTCATAAAAAAAACGACGTTTTGGAGCATTCAACGACCGCAATATATTTATCGACGTCTTAAAGCAACGTAACAATGAAGAACCACGACGCTATTGTGAAACAGTTATTAAGGATATCACATCGGAGAAGCATAAAGAGCCGACATATAATTCCAAATAACACGACTCCAATCCCATAATACCGACGTCTAAAAGATGAGATATCTAACCTGAACGTTACAAAAGACGACGTCTTAGATTAAGAACTCATCCGTATCAAATCAAAAATCGTCGTCTTAATTTTACCACGTCTCTTGTTCTCTCATAAACGAAGTGGAAAAGGATTAATTCACCACGGTATTTGAAATCCATTGCTAAATTTGTCGACGTAAAGGTATATTTGGACGTCGTTTCTTTACAAAAACAACGTTATATGAATGTATCCACGTCTCTTTTCTTATGATCATGTCGTTAAAATGACTTTATACGGTGAATATTGGATAAACTATGTCGTCTCATAGACATTAGATGACTGTAATTTTAGTAATGATGACGTATAAATTCTGAAACACGGCTGTCTTTTACATGATAACGACGTTGTATATTGACGACAACATCCTCTGTATAAATGAATGTCTCATAAGTAATGACCCTAATTATTTTCCACATCATTTATTTTCAGATCATGTCGTTAAAATAGTTTTACACGGCGATCGACTGAGAAACGTTGCCGTTTCAAATGCATTAGATGACGATTATATTTTAAAAGATGACGTATAAATTATGTAATACGGCTCTCATTTATTTGGATTTGACGTTGTTTATTGAGTACAACGTCATCTGTAGAAATAAATGCATCGTAAGTAACGACCCTAATATCTATTTCCACGTCATCATTAATGGAAAAATCGAAGTGGAAAATTTTTTTCACGACGATTGTAGAAACTATGGTGACGTAGTAGGAATCAATAACGTTGTCGATTATGTATTTAAAGACGTCATAGTTGCACGTGTCGTGAAACGTATATTTAACGGCTGTGGGTTTTAGTTCTCGTCGATGTATGTATCTCTTGTGGCCATATTCTGTTAAAATATGTCATATGTTGCCTTTTAAAAGGCGTTTTGTTTGTTAGAATTGGTCGCCTATTCTTATCCTTGACTGTTTTTTAGCTCATTTTTCAATACACAGACGTCGGTTATTAGTTGTTAATGACGTTGTTTGTTTTAACAACGACGGGGATTTACCGTCGTCGTTTGGTTTTGGAAAAGATGTCGGTCGATTTCACGATGATTTGAAAACTGAATACACACCGAATACACAACAATGAATTCCCCTCGTCTTTTGCCTTTTTTTGTAGTAGTGATTGAAATCCAATAGCTAAAACAATGCAATACACCAACCACTCCATTTACGTAAGAACTTCGAACGAACTTGAATTGTCTAATTTCTTGGTTCAATCGAGATCGGATTGAGCCCAAAACTTGGTCAACATCATAATATGGTGGGAGGAGTCATTTGGTAAGTTTTGCGTGAAATCCAATCGCTTAAACTATGCAATACACCAACTATTCCATTTACGGAACGAACTTCGTACGAACTTGAATTGTTCAATTTCTTTGGCCAATCGATATCAGATTGAGCCCAAAACATGGGCAACGTCGTAATATGGTGGGATGAGTGAATTGGTGTGTTTTCAGTGAAATCTAATCATTAAAACTATGCACTACACCAACTACTCTATTTACGGAACGAAATTGAATTGTCCAATTTCTTGGTTCAATTGAGATTAGATTGAGCCCAAAACTTGGACAACATCACAATATGGTGGGAGTAGTTATTTGGTTTGTTTTGAGTGAAATCCAATTGTTAAACTATGCAATACGCCAACCACTCCATTTACGGAACGAACTGTGGACGTACTTGAATTGTCCAATTTCTTGGGTCAATCGAGATTGGACTGGGCTCAAAACTTGGTCAACATCATAATATGGTGGAGGAGTCATTCCATGAGTTTTGAGTGAAATCCAATCTCCAAAACTATGCAATACACCAACCACTCAATAAACGGAACGAACTTCCTACGAAGTTGAATTCTCCAATTTCTTGGCTCAATCGATATCGGATTGAGCCCAAAACTTGATCAACATCATAGTATGGTGGGAGGAGTCATTTGGTGAGTTTTGAGTGAAATCCAATTGCTAAAACTATGCAATACGCCAACCACTCCATTTAGGGAACGAACTGCAAACGAACTTGAATTGTCCAATCTCTTGGTTCAATCGAGATCAGATTAAGCCCAAAACTTGGTCAACATCATAATATGGTGGGAGAAGTCATTTGGTGAGTTTTGAGTGAAATCCAATTACTAAAACTATGCAATACGCCAACCACTCCACTTACAGAACGAACTGTGAGCGTACTTGAACTGTCCAATTTCTTTGGCCAATCGATATTGGATTGAGCCCAGACCTTGGGAACCAACATAATATGGTCAGTTTTGAGTGAAATCGAATAGCGAAATCTTGCAATAAACCAATCATTCCATTTACAGAATGAAGTTCTGACGAACTTGAATTGTCCAATTTCTTCTACCAGTCGCTATTGGATTGATCCCAAAACTTAGGCAACATTGTAATATGGTGGGAGGACTCATTTGGTGAGTTTGGAGTGAAATCCATTTGCTAAAATTACGTAATGCACCAACCACTCCACTGAGGGAACAAACTTCGTATGAACTTCAAGTGTCCAATTTCATTGGCCAATCAATATCGGATTGAGACCAAAACTTGGGCAAAATCATAATATTATGGGAGGAGTCATTTGGTGAGTTTTGAGGAAATCCAATTACTAAAACTATGCATTACAACAACCACTCTATTTACGGAATGAACTTCGTACGAACTTGAATTATCCAATTTCTTTGACCTATTGCTTTCGGATCGTGCTCGAAACTTGGGCAACATCATAACACGGACGGAGGAGTGAATTGCTAAGTTTTGAGTGAAATCCGAAAGCTAAAACTATGCAATAAACCAACCACTCTATTTACGGAACGAACTTCTTACGAACATAAATCGTCCAATTTCTTAGGCCAATCGCTATCAAATTAAGCCCAAAACTTGGGCAACATCATAATATGTTGGGAGGAGTCATTTGGTGAGTTTTGAGTGAAATCCAATAGCTAAAACTATGCATTACAACAACCACTCCATTTATGGAATGAACTTCGTACGAACTTGAATTGTCCAATTTCTTTGGCCTAATCGATATTGGATTGAGCCCAAAACTTGGGCAACGTCATAATAGGGTGGGAGGAGTCATTTTGTGAGTTTTTATAGAAATCCCTTCACTAAAACTATGCAATACACCAGCCACTTTATTTACGGGAACGAACTTCGTACGAACTTGAATTGTCCAATTTCTTTTACCTATTGATTTCAGATCGGGCCCAAAACTTGGGCAACATCATAATATGGTGGGAGGAGTGAATTGGGGAGTTTTGAGTGAAATCCAATCTCTAAAACTTTGCTACACACCAACCACACCATTAACGGAACTAACATGGTACGAACCTACAATTTTTTCGGCCAATCGATATCGGATTGAATATAAAACTTGGACAACATCATAATATGGTGGGAGGAGTCATTTGGTGGGTTTTGACTGAAATCCAACTTCTAAAACTATGCAATACAACAACCACTTCATCTGCGGAACGAACTTCATACAAACTTGAATTGTCCAATTTATTTGGCCAATCGCTATCGGATTGAGCCCAAAACTTGGACAACATCATAATATGGTGGGAGGACTCATTTGGTGAGTTTGGAGTGAAATCCATTCACTAAAACTATGTAATACACCAATCACTCTATTTATGGAACGAACTTCGTACGAACTTGAAGTGTCCAATTTCTTTGACCTATTATTTCGGATCGAACTCAAAACTTGGGCAACATCATAACACGGAGGGAGGAGTGAATTGCTGAGTTTTGAGTGAAATCCAAAAGCTAAAACTATGCAATACACTTACCACACTTTTTACAGAATGAACTTCATACGAACTTGAAGTGTCCAATTTTTTTGGCCAATCGATATCTGATTGAGCCATAAACTTGGGCAACATCATAATATGGTGGGAGTGGTCTGTTGAGTTTTGAGTGAAATCCAATCGTTAAAACTATGTAATACGCAACCATTACCCCATTTACAAAACAAAATTGAATTGTCCAATTTCTTTGGGCAATCGATACCAGGTTAGCCCAAAACTTCGGCAACATCATAATAGGGTGGGATGAGTCATTTGGTGAGTTTTTACAGAAATCCAATCGCTAAAACTATGCAATACACCAACTACTTCATTTATGAAACGAACTTCGTACGAACTTGAAGTGTCCTATTTCTTTGACCTATTGCTTTCGAATAGAGCCCAAAACTTGGGCGACATCATAATATGATAGGAGGAGTGAATTGGTGAGTTTTGAGTGAAATCCAGTCTCTACAACATTGTAATACACCAACCACTCCATTTTACGGAACGAACTTCGTACTAACTTGAAGTGTCCAATGTTATATATGATTGAGCCCAAAACTTAGGCAACATCATAATACTTTGGGAGGACTAAATTGGTGAGTTTTGAGTGAAATCCAATCGCTAAACTATGCAATACCCCAACCACTAAATTTACGGAACGAACTTCGTACGAACTTGAAGTGTCCAATTTCTTAGGCCAATCGCTAAAACTATGCAATACACCAACCATTCCATTTATGGAACGAACTTCGTACGAACTTGAAGTGTCCAATTTCACTCCCCTATTGATTTTGGATCGAAACCCAAACTTGGGCAACATCAAAATATGGTGGGAGGACTGAATTGGTAAGTTAGAGTGAAATCCAATCTCTAAAACTATGTAATACACCAACCACTTCATTTATGGAACGAACTTCTTATGAACTTAAAGTGTCCAATTTCTTTGGCCTATCGATATCGGATGGAGGCCAAAACTTGGGCAACATCATAATATGGTGGCAGGAGTCATTTGGTGAGTTTTGGGTGAAATCCAATCTCTAAAACTGTGCAATACACCAACCACTCCATCTACAGAATGAACTTCATACGAACTTGAAGTGTTCAATTTCTTTGACCTATTTATTTCGGATCGAGCCCAAAGCTTGCGCAACATCATAATATGGTAGGAGGAGTGAATTCGTGAGTTTTGAGTGAAATCGAATCCCTAAAACTATGCAATACACCAACCACTCCATTTATGGTACTGATAACTCATATTTTTATACATTTATACCATCCATTTCTAGTCTATTTGTGATGTTTTTGAGTTAAACTTGTTGTGTTTTACCCTATTTTGTGTTAGTATGCAGTTGCATCTACTTTAGGATCAAGTTGAAGGCAACAGAAATGAAAACATGCCATTTTTGGAGCTAACCCTTATTCAAACGTGGAAACAAGTTTCGTGACCTGTTTTGAAGTCCAAATAAAGAATCCAAGGCGAACCTGGTTTGTTTGAAGACTAAGAGCAGAATGGGAAAGCAATGAAGATTTCTAGCCTGATTTGGAGGTGTCAAATAAGGCAAAAACGTGCAACATAAAGGCTAATTTGTTAGGATCTCTTAGGAATATCTTGCATCCTCTTTTACCCCATAAAAACTTGCCTTTTAGCCACTTTTACAGCCCATATTTATTTTGGACGAATTTCACAACCCTGGAACCCCTTTTTGGTTATTCTCTCCTTTCATGCACACTAAAACCCTAGCCGTCCATATATTTCCACCATCAAGACTCATCGGAGGAGGTTGTTCTTGGAGAAGTTCAATATCAGAATTGGTTCAAGGGTTTCCTCTCTTGAATTTCTTTTCACTCATGTTGTCTATTTTCGTTTTAATCTCTGTGAACATGATGTGTAACTAAATTTATAGCTAGGGATTTCGATGTAGCCTTGCAACATTGATCTATGTTTCTAAGTTAAAGTATTCAGTTCATCAATCTGCTTCTTGTTTCATTCACTGAATCTATTGTTAAATTTGTTTGTCAATTTTAATGTTTGATCACCATTAGGGTTGCCCACAGATTATCTAGACAAGGTTATAGTAAACATCATGCTTAATCTTCGTAGACATGTGAATGAATGAAGAGAATGCTATGCAAACATCCTGCCATGTATTTTCTTTGGTTCTTTAATGTTTTCTTGCATGCTAATGACTCTTAACTTGGAACCAAAGTTGAGCATCCCAATTAGGTTGCAGATTAGGAGAATTTGATCAAAACCACACATCATATGGCTGATCATATATATGTAAAACGAACTCTGGAAACAGGTTGGTAGTTGAATACGGTTTAATTTTATAAACATGGAATTGGTTTTGCAATGGTGAATTCGAAATCCTGGCCTCATCCCTATTCACTCGACATCAATATATCATTCACTGCTACATTCTTCTTGCATTTTAAGTTATTTTCATTTACAACGCAAAAACTACTTTCATTTTTAGTTAGGGTTCTTTCAAAAATAGTAGTTTATAATGGTCCAATCAGTCCATGTGGTTCGACACCCTTACTTGTACCACTATACTAACCATATATTGGCACTTGGAAGGAACACAAGAAAATTTTGGCGCCGTTGTCGGGGATTGATTTCTGTCCTCTATAATTGCTTGTTCTCAAACCATATCTATGTTCTTTTTAATCTTAGATACCTTAATTTTGTGTTTTTTTTTTCTCAGGTAGTATATGTCAGATAAACTTGCTGAGATAGGCCAAAGACTTGAATGGTTAAAGATCAATACTTTTGAGAATTCTATATCAGCTAGTGCCCAGACTAGCCGTGTAGAAGAGGACAATAGTTCTTCTAGCTCAGCGAGTGTAGATTCTTTCAATAACTCTAATTCTAACAGATAAGAAGAGATGGCTGGCAATAACAATGACAACCAAGCTTTGGAAGATTATACTCAACCAGTTACACCAAATTCACCTTCATGCATCTTGCTACCTACTTAAGCTAGAAATTATGATTTTAAATCTTCACATTTTCACATGCTTCCTTCTTTTTATGTTTTACCTAACGAAGATCCATTAGCCCATATTAAGGAATTCTACAAAGTTGTGAGGTACGAACTTCGTACGAACTTGAAGTGACCAATTTCTTTGACCTATTGATTTCGGATTGAGCCCAAAACTTGGGCAACATCGTAATATGCTAGGAGGAGTGAATTGGTGAGTTTTAAGAGAAATCCAATTGCTAAAACTATGCAATACACTAACCACTCCATTTACAGTACGAACTTCGTATGAACCTGAAGTGTCCAATTTCTTTGACCAATCGATATCAGTTTGAGCCCAAAACTTGGGCAACATCAAAATTTGCTGCGATGAGTCATTTGGTGATTTTTGTGTGAAATCCAATCGCTAAAACTTTGCAATAAACCAACCACTCCATTCACGGAACGAACTTCGAACAAACTTGAAGTGTCCAGTTTTTTTGGCCAATCGATATCAGATTGAGCCCAAAACATGGACAACATCATAACATAGGGGGAGGAGTCATTTGGTGGGTTTTGGCTGAAATCCAATTGCTAAAACTATGCAATACACTAACCACTCCATTTATGGAAAGAACTTCGTACAAACTTGAATTGCCCAATTTCTTGGTTCAATCGACATCGGATTGAGCCCAAAACTTGGTCAACATCATAATATGGTGGGAGGAGTCATTTGGTGAGTTTTGGGTGAAATCCAATTCCTAAAACTGTGCAATGCACCGACCACTCCATTTACAGTATGAACTTCGTATGAACTTGAACTATCTAATTTCTTTGACCAGTCGATATCAGATTGAGCCCAAAACTTGGGCAACATTAAATTTTGCTAGGAGGAGTCATTTGGTGAGTTTTGAGTGAAATCCAATCGCTAAAACTATGCAATACACCAACCACTAAGTTTATAGTACGAACTTTGTAGGAACATGAAGTGTCCAATTTCCTTGGCCAATCGATATCGGATTAAGCCCAAAACTTAAGCAACATCATAATATGGTGGGAGGAGTCATTTGGTGACTTTTGAGTGAAATCCAATAGTTAAAACTATGCAACACACCAACCACTCCATTCACGGAACGAACTTCGTACGAAGTTCAAGTGTCCAATTTTTTTGGCAATCGATATCTTATTGAGCCCCAAACTTGGACGACATCATAATATGGTGGGAGGAGTCATTTGGTGAATTTTGACTGAAATCCAATTGCTAAAACTATGCAATACATCAACCACTCCATTTACATTACTAACTTCGTATGAACCTGAAGTGTCCAATTTCTTTGACCAATCGATATCGGATTGAGCCCAAAACTTGGGCAACATCAAAATCTGCTGGGAGGAGTCATTTGGTGAGTTTTGTGTGAAATTCAATCACTAAATCTACGCAATACACCAACCACTCCATTTACAGTACGAACTTCGTATAAACCTAATGTGTCCAATTTCTTTGGCCAATTGATATTAGATTGAGCCCAAAACTTGGGCAACATCATAATATGGTGGGAGGAGTAATTTGGTGACTTTTCAGTGAAATCCAATAGCTGAAACTATGCAATACACTAATCACTCCATTTAGGGAACGAACTTCATACAAACTTGAAATGTCCAATTTTCTTTGACTTGTTGATTTCGGATCAAGTCCAAAACTTGGGCAACATCATAATATGGTGGGAGGAGTGAATTGGTGAGTTTTGAGTGAAATCCAATTGTTAAGACTATGCAATACACCTACCACTCCAATTTCGAAATAAAGTTTGTACGAACTTGAAGTGTCCAATTTATTTGGCCAATCGATCTATTTGTGCCTAATAAATCACGGTCATAAACTGACCGAAGGGACCTCCTCTCAGCCCTAGCACCTACTCATGAACTGAAACGGCCACGTTTCGTTAGGCATTCGCCTTCCGAAAACAAAAGAAAAGCTACAAAGGCAGGATCCTCTCGGCCTCGAGACCGCGGTATTATACGCCGAAGCTGAAGGCCGTAAAGACACGGCCGAAGATATTGTGGTCAAATCGCCACGTGGCCTCAGGGTCCTATGCCCCATTTAATGAAGTAATGCCTCGACTATCGCAGCAAGCCCACTAGTCGCAAGAAGCATTTAATGCACAAGGGAGAGGGGAAGTGACTGAAGTCGGGATTCGGTAATGGAAATCAGAGTGGTTAGACGAAAACATTCTCACAAGTATGCTTACAACTTGAGGTCAGATCACTAACCACCAGACCAGGGCATTAAATGCATTCCCACGGCCAAGGGGGCAGAACCCACAATCAGGGCGGTGGCCGAGATCTATCCGGATTCATGGGGGTCACACCACCATGCTTCACGATCCTAAATGCCGATTTGACTACCCACTTGCCCCGATCAGGCTCTACCACGCAGATCTTTTCAGCCTCGATTGTCCCTCCAGGACTCCCCTTATAAATACTAAGCTCAAGACTACATTCAAAGAATTCAAATACCAAACCAAAAGCCTCCCACAGAGCAAATTATATTTTCCTGTAATGTACTTTCAATACATTTATTTGCTTTCCTAGGAGTAGTGGTAGATTGTAAGGAAAATCTATTCATCAATATATCATACGACCCTTGATTTTCAAGGCACCGGAGCACCATCTCTGTTGTCATCTCATTCACCCCATATATCATACGACCGTCGCTCTCTGAGCAACGCACCGGAGCACCACCTAAAACCCTCCACCAACACCACCACTAAACGGCCTTGTAGCTCAGTGTGAACTGACGGTGAGATCGGTTCCACTCTCGGCCACAATCGTTTGATTAGGAGTCGAACTCGAAACAGACACATCATTTAACCATCTTCTACCCAAACCTCATCACCATCTCGACGCACGGTAGACCGTCTTTGGCGCGCCCGCGCACAACCACACCGCATCCAAAAGAAGGAAGTCACGTGTTAACGCACATCCCCTCAGCCCGGAGCACCAGGCCGTGAGATTTGTGCAGCCAACACGATCTCGGATTGAGCCCTTGGGCAACATCATAATATGGTTAGAGGTGTCATTTGGTGAGTTTTGAATGAAATTCAATTGCTAAAACTATGCAATACACCAACCACTCCATTTACAGTATGAACTTCATACGAACCTGAAGTGTCCAATTTCTTCGACCAATCGATATCTGATTAAGCCCAAAACTTAGGCAATAATATAATATGGTGGAAGGAGTCATTTGGTGAGTGTTGAGTGAAATCCAATTGCTAAAACTATGTAATACACCTACCACTCCATGTACGGATTGAACTTCGTACGAACTTGAGGTGTCCAATTTCTTTGACCTATTGATTTCGCATCGACCCCAAGAATTGGGCAACACCGTAATATGGTGGGAGAAGTGAATTGGTGAGTTTTGAGTGAAATTCAATCTCTAAAACTATATAATACACCTACCAATCCATTTATGAAACGAACTTCGTACGAAATTGAAGTGTCCAATTTCTTTTACCAATAGATTTCGAATAGACCCAAAAACTTGGGTAACATCATAATATGGTAGGAGAAGTCATTTGGTGAGTTTTTAGTGAAATCGAATTGCTAACTCTGCTCGTTCCCGGGTCACTCCGACCATACCATCAGATTCGTCAACAACGGAATAGTGGAATTGGCTCTCCAATACGACGCCGAATCTCTTCGGCGCATCGTTGCAAAAAATGGAGCTCTCAGCCAAGCTTTAAACGGAGACCTTCTCAGAATATCCTTGCGACACCACCCTCACCATTGGAATCATCGGACTCCGATATACACAAAACCGGAAAGATGATGCAGCCCAGCGCTGGAGAAATCGACGCGCGTGTACGATTTTGCGAAATCGCCTTAGGTCGTCGACGCCTTTTCGCTTGATTTCTCGACGTCGTAGCCACCATCATAACCAGTTGACTCCAACCAGAAGGTTTCATAGAACACCCAGCCTTGTAGTCGCACATGGTAGACTTGGGCTGTTGCTTCTCACGCCAACAATGGCGTCCAAACAGAGAAAAGCTCTCTCTGTTATTATTTGATATTTTCCAATAATTATATTAATATTTGATATGATTTTTGAATAATTTTTGATTTTATAATTCTTGATGATGATATTAACGTTTATTGTTTTATTTTGAATTAATACACTTTCCTAATAAGTATTGGTATTTAATATTTATTTTGAATTAGTGTTTATTCTTAATAAATATTAACAATTAAAATTTTATTCAGAATTATTATACGTGCCTTATTTAATAATTTTATTATTTTATCAAGGTACATGTGATATTACAGTTGGCATATAATTATATTTTTATCATACCTGCTAATTAAATTTTATCACTAATGATTAGGAAAATACCCAACGACTTGGTGACCAACCTACGAGTCCTTGGTCCACCCGATCAACGATTCTCCCATCGATCTGATCCATGATCCGTCGGTTAGCCCGATGCATGATCATTCAAACCAAGGCCAACAACCTCCATTGGAGCCTCGTGGTCGAAGTTGGAAATCTACCTCATGGCCCTATGGCCGAGGTCAGGATTTTTACCCATGGCGAAGCCACAACTTCCCATCACGGCAATCTTGGCGTCGCCGCCACTTATGGCCCGATTATGAAGCAAATACAACCATTCCCTCATTTGCCACCTCGTTTGACGTTCGCGACTCCTGCGCACACCTCTAACAAAACCCTAGCCCGCGGGCAATTGGTCTCCACACAATTCTCTCCTCCCAATCCACGTAGTCAAGTAGACCTCAATTTTAGAGAAGACCAACTAACTCAAAGAGTAGACGGCCAAAACAATCTAGTTTGATAGCTTTTCAAAAGATTGACTTGGTCCGAGACCTTGGCCTTGGATCCAATGGCGAAGACAGAAGGATGGACGAACACACCGGTAGACAGTTCAAGTGGTCTTAAGTAGGTCGAGCAAGAACCAACATGGAAGGAGGAAGACAAGAACCTGCTGCTCAACATGCAAGCATGTCACAAGCAACTAAGGAGCCACCCCAGAAGGTCATAAGGATTAACACGATCCTGGGCGACTCCAAGGAGTCTGCAGGCTGACCAGCAAAGAAAAGAAAAGGAAGATTAAACATGCCATTGTCATGTCCCAAGTCTCAACTAGCCTCCCACTGGTAAAAGACGATCCTATGATCGACTTCCAAAAGAAAGATCTAATCAGCCTTGATCGGCCACACAACGACACCTTTGTCATCAGCATCCAAATCACCTAGGCCATGGTCGATTGAGTTGACGTAAACGAGGGCAGCGCAGCCAGCATCCTGATTGGCGGTCATTCAACATATGGGTCTAGAGACAAAGATCAACAAATCAGCCAGGTCACTAATTGGCTTCAATGGCACAACAACGGTTACCGTGGGCACGATAGATCTCGACGTCTACTCCCACCTATAATTGGCTCGCAAACATTCATGGTAGATCTGAAAGGAGTAGAACGAGCAGAGGAAAAAGGAGGTCTCGATCCTGACAGTCAAGCAAACCAGAAAGGAAAGGGAATAGCTACTCTCCGATAGCAATCAAAGAATCAGGACCAAGTCGAGGGAATCTGTCTAGAGGACTCTCCTAAAGAAAGATGGAAGCCCAAAGAATATGTCGAGCTAGTACCCCAAGGACGAAACACCTTTTAAATGTCATGTGATCCGTAGCACCCGAGTCGATCCTGACCAAATTTTATTTGTACTTGTAGTCTACGGATGGAACAATCAATACAGAATCCAAATGGATGGAGTTAGAGAGAGATAGAGAGCACTCCCTAACCACAGGGGAGGGGGGACCATTAGCATTAGACATCATTGACTGAGTGGATGGTTTGCGACTAATAAGTTGGTCAGGATCAAATATCATGTGATCCATAGCGCCCGAGTCAATAATTCATGTGGGCTTTGGAGAGGATGTATGAAAATCTGAACCTTTGGTGGTGCGATAGAAGCATGAGCCCAGGATGGACGGCATGCTTCTGTGAGTCTGCAAGGAAGGAGAGAATCTTAGGGGGTCCTAACATTGCAGCGGAAGTAAGATTTGGTATGAGTTTGTGTTTGTTGTTAAGGAGTTGATTTGAGAATTTGAGGAATTTGGATTTGAGAAATTTGATGTATGAATTTGATTTAGGAATTTGGTTTGAGAGGTATGTGTTTTAAGGAGTTCGATAAGAGGATTTGATTTTAGAGGTAAGGAATTTGATGTAGGCTTTGGGTTTGAATTTGAGGGTATGATTTGAGGGCTCTACCTAGGATCGATTGATCTGATACCATGCTAAAATATGAATATGGTTGGAATACTTTAGGTTAATTGTATTCTTCTGCATAAGGAGGTAGGAGTTTACAATGGTGCTTTATAAGGAAATAATATCTCCTAATTATACAAAGATGTGTCAACTATATAAAACAAGGAAGTAAATTACTTAATTAACTTATGAAATAAATCTCCTTGATTTAATAGGTTAATTCACGTCAACATGTTAAGATTTCAGAGGGACAGATTCTTAGCCCACCACTAACAACATCGATATTGTCCCCAACTTAACCACTTGTTTAGTAGGTGTGGGGTTTATACAAAAGGCCTCAATATTATTAAGAGTAGAGCCATATATTATAAGGGACTTTCTAATTATTTAAGTTTCTGATGTGAGACTCTATGTATTCAACAATCCTCCTCACATGTGCCACTTTTTAGTGGGCCACACTTGCAATCAATTCCACATAAGCCACTTTTTTATTTATTTTTAATTTAGAGTTTGTTTGATTTTGATTCAATTTAGGGGTTGTTTGATTTGTGTTTAATTGGGCCCAGTCACCATTAGCAACATCAATATTGTCCCCAACTTAACCACATGTTTAGCAGGTGTGGGGTTTTATACAAAAAGCCTCGATATTATTAAAAATGGAATCATTTATTATATGAGACTTTCTAATTATTTAAGTTTCCAATGTGGGATTCTGTGTATTCTTCAACACATTGCCCTAACCAACTAGTCTCACATATTTACAAAATTCATAAATATTTAATTACAAAAATCTAAACAATAAATGAAAACTCTCATAACATATAAAAACTGAACAACGGGCATGTTGAATATAAAGAGAAAAATCATGTCTTCATGAATGAATAAAAGAAATAATGTTCACAACCACAATGATAGGACCCGACCCAAATTTCACTTTGGAATCTGAGCCGAACCTTGTTCGTGATCGACACCTGGTGGGTGCCGAGCACAAATGACCTGGTTGTGACTCTCTCTCTCCTTCCTCTCCAGTAACGCCATCGTTTCTGGACAAGGAAAGAGGGATTTTGAAGATCGCCGATCTTGGACTCGGCTGTGCCTTCACTGTACCTCGCAAGAGTTACACGCACGAGATTGTTACTCTGGTACAGAGCACTGGAAGTTCTGCTCGGTTCAACTCATTACTCTACCGACGTCGATATGTGGTCCGTCGGATGTCTTTTCGGTACTTAATTCTTACTTGCTCTCACAATTTCTTTGTTTTCGTTTGGATTTAAAGTCTCAATTAATGACTTGTTAACTAATTAATTTGATTGATTGTGCTAATATTTGATTCTTAAGTCACTCTCAAAACTTACCTCTTTTCTTGTATTTGAGTTTATGTTTGCTGAATGTAATGTGTATCGTGCTCTGAAGCATATGCTTGGAAGTCTCATCCAGCTTATTTGCCATTCATTAGAGTTCTTGCCTAGTTCTTACTTGTTATTGGAGCCACTCTGCAAAACTGTGTTGAAAGTTTTCACTTCAATCTTATTTGCATTTGATTATCTGTGTATGTTTTACTTCCAGCATTGAGTCTTATTTATTAATCCCCTTATGCAACTATAAAATTGGCAGGGAAAGAGTAGAAAACGAGCCATAATGGCCAAGATAGCTGCTCTTGCAAAAAGGCCAGAAAAGGATGTCAAAGTTTCCACTGTGATGGATACTAAGAATGTAAGTTAATGAACTGGTTTACGGGTTTTTTGGTGCTTAATTTTTAGTTTGTGCTACTTATAATTTATTTAACAGAAACTAATGTGACATTTTGTTCTTGCAGAGGCTGAGTTCAAAAAACAAAAATCAAGTATGATGCTTTGGATAAATTAAATGAAGAGCTTGTAAGCATCTTTTATATCTCTTATTTTAAACTCAATTGGTCAAAGCTGAGAAATTTTATGCTTGCAGTTATTGGACTGATAGTTTCCTTCAGCTTCTATTGGCTCTCAGCTAGTATGCTTGTAAATTTTGATATTTTTCAATATTGTTTCTGAGGCTAGCTTAGTGTGTATGCTCAATGATATGCTTAAATATCTATTTCTGGTTGCTGGTGATTGAGAATTCTTTTGCTAATGTGACATTTTGTTCTTGCAGAGGTTGAGTTCAAAAATCAAGTATGATGCTTTGGATAAATTAAATGAAGAGCTTGTAAGCATCTTTTACATCTCTTATTTCAGAATCAATCTTGTTTTATTCATGTTGTGCAAATCCCATATTTTGTTCTGTCAACATCTAAGGTCTCGTTAACTGATGCACAGACTACAAGCAACTAAAAGCCAAACAAATCGAATAGCATGTAAAATCAGGGTTATGCACCTGTATTTAAAGAAGGCACAAAGTCTAAATGTGGCAGTCATGGTGATATGCAACTGTCAAATGAGAAGAACAATCGTGATGAAGAGTTTGAGCATGACAGTAATGGATACAGTGACGTATGTTGCAAATGACGAATTTAATGGGTAGAATTACAATGACGAATACAATTTTGATGAATTATGACTCAAATAGTCAACTCAATTTTCTTGATTTATATTTTTTTTTCATTAATCAGTTGTATCATGTTACGATATATAAGTTAAGCAATTGAATCTTGTGGTTTTTGACAACTTTTTCAAATTAGTATCAGTCTGAGGAGAGATGCTATTGAGCATTGTCTGTATGTGAAACTCTTCGAACTATAACCATGAGCAAAATTTGTAAATGGGAACACTAAATTGTTGGTTCAAAGTTCACACTTAAGAAAGTGTCAGATCCAATGCATTTAAACCAACACATGGCATGCCACATTTTTATAGATGTAGAAGGAAATTAGAGAGCTGAAAAAGCAACTCGATCTTGCTCAATCACGGGTGGAGGATTTACTACAGATGGTTGGAAATGATAATGATTCAAGACAAGTAGATAATTTTGCCTATGTATTTTGGGATATTCATCAAGAGTGCACAGTTGTGTGACACCGAGCAAGTTCATTCTATAAGGTCTTTTGAAGAGAGTTGAGTTATTATTTTGCTGTAAGCCTGTAACAAAGCATCCACCATTATTGTGTTCACCATTTGCAGGAAATTTCCAGCCTTTCCTGTTGGCGGAGGCTCTTTGGTTGCTGCAATCCAGGGTATGAAACAAGCACCAACTAAAGTTTTTAAGAAGCCAGAAGCATAAGAAATTGAGTGTAGAGAGAAGCACCAATTGACAACAATGTTTCCCCTGTTTTCTTCTTCCTAAATTCAATACTGACAACACCAAAAAGCTTCTCAATATTTTATACAAGTCTAAGCAAAAAAGGCTTCTTAATATTCCATACAAGTCTGAAGAAAATTTCAACTTCCAAGCTATTCAGAGTTTGCTAGTGAGAGCAAGATACTTGGTATGACAGCCCTAAGCTATAATTTTGCATGTCTTCTTCTTCCTTAACTCAACACTGGCAACACCAACAGGCTTCCCAACTCGTAAAGCCTTGGCCTCAACTTCAACCTCCTCACCAGAGTAAGCAGAATTCAAGTATGAAACATTGATATCTACTGAAACTCCGAAGCTGGGAAGAAAAAAATAATCATACAAGGGACAAGTTAAAAACTTTAACCTATGTTTTCATTCAAACCATACTTATTGATCAAATAATTTATTCAGTGAAATACTTCATTGATCAAAGCTATAAATTAAAAACAACTCACCATTAACAATATTCTTAGTCATCACTCTCCACATCTTGGCACAAGTCTTCTAACTCTTCTTTGCCTGAATTTAGATTCATAATAATCAAGTTAAACACAAGCTTTTAACCTTATTATTAGAAATAACAATAATAAAAAGTGAACAAACTTACATGGATTTGCTGATTCATTCTTTCTTCTTTTCATATTTGATGGACAATTTCTTTTGTCCTGTTGTGCTATCTTTTTGCATAATGTACACTTTCTTTTCTTCCATTGTGTCAAATACCATCCCTACATATGGTGCTTGTAATTGTGCCACTTTCTATTTTGGAGTACTTTTTTCACCATTCTCCACTTGAATTATCTGCTCTACCTATTGAACATATTAATCTTTCTTAACGATGCAACTTAGAAAAACATTAATACATATGTTAATGCAATATTAAATATAATGGAGTAGACTATCATACTAATTTTAAAATATAATTATTATCTTCCTATTTTGACATCTCAAATTCAAGCATCCGATTCAATCAAAAAGCTGAGAACTTGAAAGATCAATATAGGCAGATAGAAAATCGATTAAAGATAATATGGCAGTATGAATTGGGTTGAGGCAAGGCCAGCCAACAAGAGTCAAATAATATATGGAGCAAGCAATAAATTTTGAGTTCTACTAGAAGCATAGCATATTAAGTCTCTCATATAATCTATTAAGATATTATCGTTGTTGAAAAGCTTACCTCCTTGATGTTGCCATCCTCTGTCATAGTGTTGAGAGAAAACATAGCTTCAGTCATCATATCTTTAGTCCCTTGTAAATATAAAGTTAGCATGAAAGTCATCAAAAACCAATCTAAAACAACAGCATAAATAACAAAAATAAAAGTACCCATAATTGAAATCACATCAAAATCATAAAACTTTAACTCACAGGAAGCTAACTCTGGAAACTATGAATAGAATCTAGTTCCAGTTGCTTCACAGCTCCGAAGTATGAGAGTGAGTTAAGAATCAAATATTAGCACAATCAATCAAATTAATTAGTTAACAAGTCATTAATTGAGACTTTAAATCCAAACTAAAACAAAGAAATTGTGAGAGCAAGTAAGAATTAAGTACCGAAAAGACATCTAATGGACCACATATCGACGTTGGTAGAGTAATGAGTTGAACCGAGCAGAACTTCCAGTGCTCTGTACCAGAGTAACAATCTCGTGCGTGTAACTCTTGCGAGGTACAGTGAAGGCACAGCCGAGTCCAAGATCGGTGATCTTCAAAATCCCTCTTTCCTTGTCCAGAAACGATGGCGTTACTGGAGAGGAAGGAGAGAGAGAGTCCCTGTGATTTGTGGTTTAGGTAGGGTAGGGGTTGGAGTGGTGGTGGTGTTGAGGGTGGCTTTGGGGATGAGAAGGGACCGGAGAGAGAGAAAAGAAGCAGAGGCAGAGGAGGAGGCGTCAATTCTCTGTAGAAGAAAGAGAGAGAGAGAGAGAGAATGAATTAATTAAATATAATTAATGAGATGAGAGAGAATGAATTCTTAATTATAATTCCAATATATAAATATAAATTAAAGAAAAAAATATTATTTTGCCATGTCAGATGTAATCTCAACCATTAAAAGTGGAGTAATCTAATGGTCCAAAAATTGTGTCAAAACTTGTGTCAAAAATATGGTGCCACGGATCCGTCCCCTATATATATATACCAATCATACTCATGGTCAACATTAATCTTTTAAAAGCACTTAAATCAGTTTAAAAACTACCACCTAGGTGTACCCCTCTATTTCCGTCAATTCCTGATATGCCGTCAATTCTTGATACTCCGTCAATTCCCCAAGCAGGTCTTGGTGACACAAAGTCAACTCGAGCCGCAAACTGGCAGGATTCAGGGAATCGTAGTCAACGATCCGCACTCGGCTCCGCACGAGTCCGGGTACCATAGAACTCGTGGGGCAACTGTCAAGCATGCTGACTAAACCGAAGGCAACCAATAAATCTGAAGGCAACATATTAATATCTGGGTACCTAAGGTGGCTTAAGAAGAAAATATATAAAGTTTCTGAAAGATCTGATAAATAACTGAATTTCATTAAATCTGGAATTCTGCTGCCATTTATCTGATGTTTAGCTAAAATTCTCTTTCCTTATATCCCTAAAGGATATTCCACTCGACAACATGCAAATCAAAATATATAAAAGCATATACCAACTTATAAAACACTAATATTTGAATAAAAACTTATTCAAGATCAAATATTGTAACTGAATTGCATAAATTCATTTATGAAAATAAAGAGTCCACTCATAGCTGGTCCAAGCTCGCTGGACCTTTCGAAGGTCCCTCCTGCGAGTCAACTGGTGCCTCGGGTGCCTGATTCAAATACCATAATAAATATATTAATAAAACTGCTCGGTATAAATATTTGGCTTAACTAATACAGTGCACCCTGAAACATTGGTCAATTCTCGGTTTATCCCCTTAAAGTTAAAGTGACCCACTTTGCCCCCTTGACCAAGGTTTGATGTTCCACATTGCCCCTACCGTTAACTCCATCCAAAAGTCCGTTAAGTTTGATGACGTGGCATGGGTATTTTAGTAATTTTGTGCACCTAGGTTTTTTATTTCTTTAAAAAATTAAAATACAAACATAAAATTGAAAACAAAATAGATTTTAGAAGGAAGAAAAAAAACCCTACCCATCCCTTCTCCCCGACTAGAAACCCATCGCTTCACCCCCAAACCCACAATCCACAACTCACCCCTCTCCCTGTGCAGAACCCGGAAAGCTATCGGCCCCTACCCACAACCCACCCTTCCCTACGCAGAACCCAAAACCTATTCCTCCCCACCCCACTAATTTCTTCTCTACTTCCCTTCCCCATTGAGACCCATCGCCCCCTCCTCTGGTTTTTCTACCCCTACAGAACCCCAGCCCTATACCCCTTCTCCCGACACGTGCCCCTCTAGCCATTTTCCCCATCGCAACCCACCCTGCAGAGAGAGATAGAGAGAAAAAAATTCAGTGAAAGATAAACTAAATAAATCGATGAATCGATGATAAGTTAAATGTTACCTGATCTTGTGTTGGTATTAATGGTGTTGTGCCCTTGGAATTGAGCAACAAATAAAAAAGAGTTTTAAATTCCTGAAAATTCAACTTGCCATCTCTGTTAGTGTTGAGCTCCTGGTTTTTTTTATTCTTTTTAAGAGCTGCCATAATAAAACTGCTGGTATTCGATGAGGGTTATTGTCCAATCACCATCTAAATCCATTGCTTCAAAATCTTCCCATGCCTTATCCTTTTGCTCCTCTTACAAATTATCAAAACAAGCTAGAGCAGCCTCCCGTGTTTCTTCCATCTCCAGAAGCTATGAGAGAGAGAGAGAGAGAGAGAGAGGATACAATTTTTTACAGTGTTAAATTTTAATTTTTTATTAATTTTTTTTATCCATACTGGAGGTGGGCTCAACTTTGCCACATTACCCACTCAAATTTGTGAATAAAAAATCTAGGTGCACAAAATTACTAAAACATCCCTGCCACGTCATCAAACTTAACTGACTTTTGGATGGAATTGACGGTAAAAGGCATTGTGAAACATCAAACCTTGGTCAAGGGGGCAAACTGGGTCACTTTAACTTCAAGGGGGTAAAGTGAGAATTGACCAATGTTTCAAGGTGCACTGTAGCAATTAAGCCTAAATATTTAAATAAAACCATGACCCCCGACTCCTAGAAGTACGTGCATCAAATTTAAGTTATTCCTATGTCCACATTACGTTCCTTTAATCCTAGCACACACGTCCTGTGAATCTGGTCTCGGTCGGACGGACGGATTGGTCACGATCGCTTGGTCAAACGGTTCCTAAAACCTTCACCTTAGGGTTCGAGATTTCGGAGTATCCGGGACTCCGATTCACGATCCGTCGAATCCTACACGATCCTGGCAAGGTCTAGATTAACATATCTGAAAATACTTACGATCCAACGGTTCAATTGTATTGAACCCGAAAATCACACAAGATGCGAGATCCGTTCGGGGTTCAAACATTAACCAAATTGAAATCCGCGAATTCCTACACGCTCGTGACAACACAAGGATCATTCTAGAACTGAATGTGGTCTCCACCAAACTGCCCATGCACCGCCACACGCACCGGCAGCACGTGGGTGGCTTCATAAATTTCTGGCAGCCAGAAAAACTCCAAACCGCCTGTCCAAACTCCTAACTTAGGTAAAACACCCATTTTGGAACCACTTTTGTTCTTGGACCAACTCCAAAAAGTGGCCGGAATCACACCCTCAAAATCTGCTGAAACCTAGATTGAAAATCAAACGATCTACGCTTGAAATTTCTGAAATCCTACCCAACCAGCAGCTAAGTCACGAAAAATAGGTAAGAATCCATACCTTGATCGTCCAATTTGGTGGCCGAACGACGGAAAACGAAGGTGGCGAAGTTTCTATCAAAACCGACGACTTCACTGCAAGTTTTTCGGCGAAAACCGCGGTTCCAAGGGCAAAGACTGGTCGGGAAAGGAAGAGGAGGTGGCGGTGGTTCGATTGGGTCCGGTCTCATCGACCGGAGTGGAGTGTGGCGGTGGTTATGGAGGAGAGAAGGTGACGAGTTGAAACAGAGGGGGGCTGTGGTCGCGAGGAAGAAGAGTGAGGAAAGAGAGAGAGAGAGTCAGTTTTTAAAAATCCTGATTTCCAAAATTACCATTTTGCCCCTTGAAGTATTTTGACCGTATTTTCTTCGTTAAAACTCCAATTTGAGTCCACTACATGTCTACGGAATCATTTCGTCGCGCTCTACGCAACGGTGCAAGTGGAATTGCCAAATTCTTCTCCGGTTAAAAAAGTCAACTTTTCCTTTACTAAAATAGTCTAAGGACAAAAGTGTCCTTTTCCTTTAATAAACTAATAGTTAAATATTAATTAAAATTTAGTTTATTACACACAACTATATCAAGCTCATCATAAATACATTGTTTTTCACCTCCATATTAGTTGGAAAGAAAACGTCATCAAACACAATTACCATTAGACTGAAAAAAAAAAAAAAAAACAATTATTTGTATGTATTGGAGTGTGAAGAACTAAACAATTAAAACATTCTATTTATAAAAATTAAAAAAGAAATAGAGAAAATGATCCAACGACTTTGTATTCGTAAATCTGAAAGTGCTATATTTATAACAAGATCGGCTATCACATTTTGTGATGTAAAATAATACAAATATCATAAACATCTATTTACTATAATAATCAAGATATATCCATTACAAAAGAACGGTCAAGATATAACAACTGTATAGACTTTTTTCTTTTTTTTTTTCAGAGAATAGCGATAGTATTTTATTTTATTTTATTTTATTTATAAAAAAAAAAAAGACAAGAAACAAGTACAAAAACAGAATTATGTCATCGGGGATTAGATGAATGTCTCTACACCAATGAGCTCGATCGTCAGACTAACTGAGCAGCTAGCGTTATATAGACTTAGTTCACTTCTCACACATATTATTACAACTACAGTACAAATTGTTTGGAATAAATGTCAAATTTCTCGGATGACGTCAATTGGGGCTCCTGCAAATAAAACAAACCTTTTTTAAGAATTTTTTTAATGAAGCATATTACACTGAACTTGTAATGAAGTACTATTTTACAGATATTTGTGATATGATTTACATGTAATGTTTAATATGATTGCATGCAGCTTTGAAATGCATGTAACGTTAATGTTTTTCACATCTATATCTTGAAGAGACTCGTCTATACAAATAGGTATATTCTTATTAGAGATGTGATTACAATGTTATGAAAAAAGAGTTTTAATGAAATATATACGAATCTAAAATACGTATACGTACTTGTAGAAACTCGGTACCAAATACTTTATTGACAAGAGCTGCAATTGGCCCTTTTAAGCGTATGCCAGACCTAGCTTCGCGAATTATTTGGCGCATGGCATTAAGCAAATAGCCATATGTTAATCCACGGTCATTTTCCACTGCTTGGATGAAGCTATAAGTCAAGGCACCCGTCGAAGTGTCTCCTGAAAAAGCCTGCACAATCGAGTTGGAAACAAAGAAGATGAAATTTTTCTAAAATTCGATCCAAGTAAGATACCAAACATGCCTTAAAAAAAAAATTATTATATTTTTTATTTTTGTTAATTTATTAGTAAACAGAAACACTCCAAAATTAAAGTTGTTGGTGACTAATTAATCGTCAATATTATTTTATTATACTCACAGTAGTGTCTGAAGAGGTTTGGTGATCGTCACAAGCGCTTATAGAGACAGCTAGTCCACCACTTGTACCCTTATAAACAGATGACCATCGTCCATGATCTTCCCACACATAGCATCCTTCTCTACATATTGAATCAAGGCAAGTTAATAATATATACCATTTTAATTTCTTAATCTGTTGAGCATAATCATTTTCATCGGGTTTAATTAAGAAATTGATGACCTTATTGATTGCAAGTTGAAATTGAGGATGGACACAAAATGTTTGGGACTGATTTTATAAAAACCACTCCTGCTCATAGACGTTCCCTAGAAGTTCTTATAGTAGAAGAATACCGATTTTTTTATTAAAAGTGAAAGTGATTTTGGAAAAGCACCTTGAAAGTGTTTTTATGATCCAAGAGCACTTTTAAGTTGTTAAACACTATTACAAGTGCCTTTAGTTATCAGAAAACGTTTTTAGCCTTTCCATAAGAAGTCCCAAACGTGGCCTTAGATAACTAAAACATGTAATTATGTACTAATTAATTACCTGTTCATTCTGCAAAGAAAGGGCAGATCAAGAACAGTGCCACTATGGCAGGCATCGATAATGGCATGAAGTTTGGCGCCATGGGGCAGTGGCCTAACAATGGTGGCATTAATTTCATCATCAAGGATCATCCCTTGGGTCTCAAAATCCACAGGGCACAGCGTTTCGTCAGAGCCATCAATCTCATCCATGCTGTAGTCAGGCTGGGTTGAGCCATGGCCAGAGAAGTGAAACACCAATGAGTCTCCTGATCGGCAGCCCTGGACCAACCACTGCAGCGCCATTCGTATGTTTTGCTTTGTTGGGATCCTATAAGGGTCTGCCTCATATTCTGCATCACATATTAATATATTTTTATGGTGAAATTTTGATCTATTAATGAGAAGTGTTTTTGGCACTCCAAAAGAGTTAATTACGCACCTGTAAGCATAAGTACGGAGTCAGCTGGAAACCCCCGTCTGTCAACAAGAAAGTATTTCATACAATTAACGTCGTTCACGGTTCCTTTGAGGTTGTAGCTACGCCCATGGTAGCTCACTCCGCAAAGCAACGCCCGCTTTCTTCCATACGCGGAAGGAGGCATCAAGGGTTTTGGTACTGATGGCCAGGACGGCTGACTAGGAGGAGGAGGAGGAGGATTGTAATAACCAGAGGCAGCGGCTGGTGCCCCCGAACACCAACCGGTACCAGTACTACTACTGGGGGAGGCTGCGGCATTGGCCATCAGGGTTCCTAAACGGCTGACAGCGTGGTTGATGGAATTATGAGTGGCTTGAATCAAAGAATTAAAATTAATGGAGGGTTGATTAACACGGGTGACGCGGTGGCACGAACCACACTGAATGGTTTGTTCTTCTGCTGGCACCACAAGTTTCACTCCACACCAACTGCACCTCTCTGTTCTTCCTGCCATAACCAACAGGCAATTGGCAATTGCTAGTTAGTTTCTCTTAGTATCACTCTTAAGGGAATGAGTGGAACAACAGTTAGTACCTAGCTAGCAATGTGGCATTTTGGTGGGTTGTCTTGTGTCTAAGCTGCTCTTTGTGAACTTTATAGCTGTATGTTCGATTACTTTGGGGAGTGGTGGAGAACCAGATTCTATCTTCTTTAAATCTTTATCTATAAAGTCTCTTTTTTGTGATATATGTTTGGTTCGAGTTCGGCAGCAACTCACACCAACCTTTTCTGAGCAATTATAATAAATAAATAAATAAAAAGCAGCAACTCACGCCAATTCAATAATTCCACGTTGAAATAACAGTCTTGAATGTTATTTTCTAAATATGAGATCTTGTGTTCTAACATTCCACCACCTTTATGTGTCAGCCGTAGCCATTTTTTCCCTTTGAGCAACTTCACTCATCTACCAGTATCCAGTGACTCAATATTATGTATCGTATATAATACCGATCATCTTAATCCAATCATCATCTTTGATATCAATTGCTTTAAGAGCCCACACTTTTCCCTAAAAATCGGCTTGTAAGGGAACAGTACATGAGGTCTTAAACCATCCTAAGATGTGCTATTTTTCCAATATAGAATATTTATTATGAGTATGTTATACAAGTACGCAAGGAATATTAAGACTTTTTCTATTTTGAAGAACATACATGCATAAACTTCTTTGCTTACCAAGTATTTCCATACAGGAAATAAATAAATAAATATTTTCGTACACTTGGGTTGCATTAATTCCAACTCTACCCCGGGGCCTCCCTCTTTCTTATCACTGCCATTTAATAAGAGAAATACACATATATAATAGGCATTATCAATATACAACTATCCTAATAAATTGTTAGATTATATATCATGGTAGTGAAGCAAGAGCTTCCTGGAAGCATTGCACCAGCGGGAATAGGAGGCATGGAGATTGGGCCAATCAGAGGAGGAGCAATACGTGAAGTGGTGGAGCCACAAGGATAACACTTTCTCTTGATCTTCTTCCTTTTCCAGCATCTCTATGATATCTTCCAACACTCTCTCCAGCTCAGCCCTCTCCCGAATGCTCAAAACCGGGACATCGGTACCGTTGCTGGCTCTGCATAGCAATGGCAGCCACGACATTAGCATCTGCATCTTCCTTTGCTTTTGTTGCTCTTTGCTTTCATCATCATCAGCTGCATCCATTCCCATATCTTTGGCATGCTTGAACAATAATGCTGCGCACCAAATCAACAACAAAAATATAATTTTATCTTCTTAATTAATGTACATGTAAACAAATTTAATTTGGATCCCCTCCCTCTCGCAGTGAACTGTGAATGTGGTACTTTTTTTATTCCAGACCAAATGATAATTGAAAAAAGAAAAAGAAAAAAAAATTCATGTGTACGTAAAATTTGCAAATTACATGACATGTATATATATATATATATATATATATATGTGAGACCAAAAAAAATGTACAGGTATATATGCATAAAAAATTTAGTACTAGTTTTTCTTTCTTGTTTTTTTTTTAAATTACAATCCACTAATCGTGTTTATATTTTATAATATAGGTCAAGGTAAGTCAAGTGATGGTTTTAAGTTGGTTAAGAATACTCTTGTGATTTCCATTCGTTAACAATCTTAGAATCTGGAATTTTTTGGTCAATTTGTGCATCAAGTTATCTATATACACGTCTTATAAATCGATATTAGTTTATCAAGTATTAAAAAGAGCGATAAATATATACTTTTAGTTAAAATGGTCAGTAAAAATATTTCCGTGGTTTTATAATCCTATATCGAGATTCTAAATTTGTACATCTAAATTCAATTTCCGTTTATTCAATATCACTTGTATGAAATAAATAAATGAACGGTGATAAGACTGAAAAGTCAAACGAGAGATGGCGGCCCATTATTATGAACTCTGCACCTAGTTCTGCTCTTCTTAGACGCAATCTCATTCGTCTTGATGGATAAGGACGAAACAAAAAGTAAAAATAGGAAGAAGGATGAAGAAAATTATAGATTACATATTTAAATGTTATTAATAGTCAGAGGCAGTGATTTTTGACTGGATGCCAGGTGCAGTGATGCATAAGTATAAATCCCTAAGGAATGGCATATTCTATGGTAATGGAAAACTGAACCGTCACTTCAAATTTCCTGTTCTATATTTGACAAAAAGAAAATAATTATATTTTAAGAAAATCCCGACCAAGGGAAGGAATTTATTGAATCAAGAATTGCAATTGGGGTATATAAAGCGTGACTCCGGCACATAGAATAGAATCTATAAAAAGAACATCCTAAATAAAATCAGGGGCATCTCTACCCAAATTAACGAAATCTCTTTACGTTATAGAAATCAAATTTGGCTATGATTTATATAAATCTCTATATAGCTGTTTTTTTTGTTCTATATATATACTTTTCGTAAGAACGACGTTTTGAAACTTTTGATGTAGACGTAAATTAGCCTAAACTATTTGGGGTAAGTAATTAACTCAAAGAGCTGACTAATGACAAAAGAACCTCCTAATTTGGAAAGACTAATTTAGCAAAATTACCCGAGAGTTGTACAATTCTCCTTAATTTATTTGTTCTTCGATTTGTCCATTTCTTGGTCTATTCAGTTTAATTTGTTATTCTTTTAAAAAAAAAATATTAGTTTAGCCGTTGGATCAAATTTTGTCACATAGACAACTACACCTTCTTATTACCTACGAGGACTCAATAATTTTTTCTACCACAGAAAGGACAAATTTCCATATTCAAGTTTTTAAATTCTGCAACTTTATTATTCAACTTCGAAGTGTTTTTGCAATTTTAAGTGCGGTCTCTGTCATATCCTTTTATGTCACAAGCCAATGACAAAGAAACTGAATTATCTTGAATGAAAAAAGAAAGAAAGAAAATTTATTTTGGTTATCTTCTAAAAATAAAAAAAATCTATGAAGTAGAAGGACGTACCCGAAACCTTGACCAAGGAAGCTTGTAAGCTTGGCTCAACCGAAACAGAGAGCCAAGCCAAGTTAGAAGCTGAAGCCCATCTCACCACAGCTTCATCCCCATATCCACACGCCGCCAACTTCTCCGCCAGCCAAAGCACCTCAGCCGCCAGCTTCTCCGCCGAGCTCCTCGACCCACTAGCCCTCGCTGCCCCCAGCCACGCCACATCCCCAATCGACCGAACCGCCCGCAGAACCCGGCTCAACCGGTACTCCGCCGGCCGAACGGGCCCCACCAAATCACTGCCATCGCTGCCGCCGCGTACTTGTTGCTCGAGAGCGGCGGCGGCTTCCAGCTGGCCAAGCGTCCGGGAAAAGGCCGCGGAGAGAACCGTACGGTTGACCTGACGCAAAGCCTCTATGCCCTCTTTATGGTTATCCTCGATGAGGGTCTCCGCTAAAGACCGAACAACTTGGTACTTGCGGGAGCTCACGGGGATGTCGTTCATG
This sequence comes from Prunus mume, assembly GCF_029339155.1. Taxonomy (NCBI): domain Eukaryota; kingdom Viridiplantae; phylum Streptophyta; class Magnoliopsida; order Rosales; family Rosaceae; genus Prunus; species Prunus mume. Next base: position 22,757,167 of record NC_142703.1, on the reverse strand, counting down.
AGCGACAAGAGCTGCGAAAGCGCTCGGCCTATAGCCGAGCCAGCGCTGCCGCCGCTACCACCAGTATTAGCGACGGCAACGCTTGACGGTATTTGAAACTCATATTCATGTATGTTCGAAGACTTCTTACTGTGACCCTTTCGATAGGGAACGTCGTCGTCGCTAGGGTTTAAAGGAGGGAGTAAGCGCAGGAAGAAGAGGAAGGAAGTGACCAAAACGCAGCGTATGAGCTGGAGGAGCTTCGATTTCTGGGACAAGTTCAAGAGGGATTTGTCCGCGAAGATAAAAATGGAGGATATGAGGTTGCGGATAAGCAAAGGGGGTATGGAGGAGCCTTCCACCATCGTCATCATCCCCTGTGAAATAAAAAAGTTTAATTCCTTCAGTGTCCTACTAGGGATATTTGCTATATATATATATATATATATATAAATTTATTTTGAGGAAGAAATTTTTTTTTTTTTTTTGGGGTCAGATTTTGAGGAAGAAATTGTATGGCGGTGGTCCGCCTGTGATCCAGTTATTTGGAGAATGGCCTCACGAATCATCACGGCAACCCTTTTTTTTTTGGAACCCGTGCTCCTGTCGTTTTCTTGTACATCTAATGTCGTATTTAGAGGACCATTTTTCTAGTTTCTTTCTGCGCCGGGCCGTCCAAAATGGGGCAAATTATTCACACTACCATCCCCTGATCCCCTACCCTCTTAAATGTTGTGATTTGGAGAGGGGCAAATCAAGTCTACATCTCGAGTGCATAGATAAATACTATTAACTATTTTGAATTACAAGTCCTTTGCTCATACATGTTATGCTTTGAAATTAATTCATCAATTGATGAAGGGCAATAACACGTTCTTTCTCTCTATAATTTATTATAACGTGCTCTTATTTTTTATGTTCTTGTTTGAAAATTATTTTCACGTATTTTTTTAGCTATAATGTAGGAAGCTGATTTTTCTACTTCTTATTTTTCCACTTTCATTTTCTTCACTTACACTCCCTTTCACTTTTTAATATTTTTTACTTCACTTTTATATTATTTCTTTTTCTTTATACTTATTTTTCCAGCTTACACTCTATTTTCAATATTTTTTTTTATTTTAATTGAGTAAGAAATAATTAACACTGTAGCTTTCAACAAAGCCATAGTGGCAAAACATGCGTGAAGGATAATAGATATTGGTTCTATTCCAAAAATGGAAAATATATTGTAAAAACTGATTATCGTGTAGCCTTAAGACTAGGGGTGGGCACGCAGATGCGGTATGGTATTGAGCCGTCGCTACCGATACCGGAAATTTGAATCGGTATGGTACGGTGCGGTATTATGGTTTGCCAAAATTGGTATCGTACCGTGCCAAATCGGTATCTCAGATGGTATCGATACCATTTCGGTACCAAAATGATACAACTAAAAAATGAACTAATTCAATATTTAACACCAAAATAAGTGATGCTTAAGTTACAAATTCAAAGATTCAACATATTCAATATCCATCAACATTTTCAATATTCAATATCCATTAACATATTCAATATCCAAATCCTAATCAACATATTCAATATCCAAATCAACCAAATCAATATTTATCCATCAACATATTCATCAAATTCCAAATGGTTAAAACTCATGCATTATGGCTTACAAACCAAAAGAGTTAAACTTATGCCTTATGGCTTACAAAAATACAAACACAATCCAAACATAAATGACAAAAGCGTTTGAGAAATTGAAAGGCAAGCGAGAGACAGAGAGCGAGAGAATGAAAAAAATTTATATTTCAATAGAGTACTATTCGGTACGGTACGGTATTGACCGGTATCAAAATCTTGATACCGCTACCATACCATACTTGATTAGTACGACGGTACCGAATATCTATCGGTACCAAATGAAACGGAATGAAATCGATGCAGTGCGTTACAGTGCACGGTTAGAATGCAGTTTCGGTATTTCGGTTTAAGATGCCCACCCCTACTTAAGACAATGTGAGAAGGATGGTGGAATGAGGTCCTCTGACCGAAATGCCCAACAGCTTTTTGGGAAAAAGATGTGGAAGATGAAGGTAACAAATAAAGTTAAAAATGTTCTTTTTGAGAGTTTAAATATTTTACCAACTGCAGGCAATCTTTCTCTGCAGAAAATAGTGACTTCCCCAATTTGCTAGAGGTGTGGGGTGGGTTTTGAAGACCTCTGGCATGCAATTTGGAGCTGTAGGAAAAATGCACAGTTTTGGAAGTGCACAAACTTTGCTTATCGTATTAATCCTAGTTAACGCTTTGATTTTATTTTTTTTCTGTTAACTTTTCTTAATTTCAGTTATCAAAACCTTAATGTATGGTAAGGATAGAATAAGAAAGAGGAAGAACAAAAAAGAACAAAATTGATTAAAAGTATTTAAAAAAGTGTTAAAAAGTAAAAGAGAGTGTAAGTAGAGAAAAGAGAAGTGGGAAAATCAGCTCCCGTAACATATACATATTAATATAGGTAAACTAATATTGATTACCTAAATCCTATCTAGCGTGTTGTTTGCAAGTATTTGCATTTTCTTTCCGTCCATACTATAATTTATAATTTAAACAATTTTATTTGTAAGAAGTAGGTGTATTATTGTTATACATATTACTGAGTTGCACATAGTATTATTATCTATATATATAAAGCAAAGGCAGATAATGGTAAAACATTCAAAATACCAGAAAATGCCCTTAGTTAATTCAAACATTAAGAATTAAAATTATTAATTAAATGAGGATAATATAGTAAATTCACATTTTTTTCATATTTAAAAAAATAAAAATAAAAACAAAATCAAATAATAAGTCCTATTTTATGGAACATAGTTACCCATGTTATCTTTACTTAATTCTAAAAATAAAATAAAAAAGACAAAAGAAAACCAATTGGCACATGCGTAAACATGTGCCAAGGGGCTAGTTATTATTTAGGTTAAGTGCATAAGACAGAGGAAATTTAGGTACTGATCGGCTAGAGTTAATGGTTATGGCAAAACCAATACATAATCTAGAAAATATGGGTGAACTTAACACTATGTAACTACATATTTTAAAATTGGGTTTAATCTACAAATGGAAAAGTGAATGGGCCTACGTCTAGAAATCATAAATTACGAGTGCTTAAATCACAAACCAACACGTTTTAGAGTTTGTTTGCGGAGGTGTGTCTGGGATGTAGAGATTGGTTGCATTGATAGGCTTGTTTTTCTACCTAAAATGGTGGGCTGCTCTATGGAAACACATAAATGCAATTTTTAAAATTATTTTTAGAAAAGTAGAGGCCAAGCCAAGTTACTATATCACAAACTTAGTGACAAAATTTTAATTTTTTAAAGTTAGTATGGGAAGCTATCGCATTTTCATTCCTCCCTTCCCAGCTTAAAGAAAAAATAGTATTAGAGGTCAAACAAATCGTGTTGGATTGCCTAGCACGATTAGAGTCGGTTTATTTAATAAATAAATCTGGTTACTTCAAGGTCGTAGATTCAAGTCCTAGCATCCGTTTAGTGTGTGTAGATTTAATATATTATCGCCCCTCTCAATAGACAATGTCCTTAAAAAAATTAACATTAATAAAGGATTAAAACATACATAAACAAAGCAACATTAAATTCTAGGGAGTCACTATGAGTCTTTTCTCTCTCCTCATATTTAGGAGAGAGAACAGACTCCTAGTGGCTCCCTATAATTAAATGTTGCTTTACTTTAATGATATTTTAAGTATTTATTTAATGCTAACTAATTATACAAATTTATAAATAAACTCAATCCTAGACATGTATTTATAAAAAAACCCAAACACTATTTAAACATAGAAATATACCCAAAATCAACTCCAAAATCAACAATTGTATATTTTTTGGGTGTGTTTATAAATGGGTTTTGAGTGTGTGTAATGATGAGTTTTGAGTGTGTTTATAAAGTGTTTTTGGTGTTGGATTTTTTTATAATTTCAGCCCCCATTTTGGGTGTTTTAGTGAAACTCCCAACTAATTATTATTATTATTTTATATGAAGAGGGAACATTTATGCTAAACTAAAAAAAAATTATTAAATCATTTATAATTCCCTAAACTAGGGAGCATGATTGAAGTTGAAATTTTATAATGAGCTCCTAAAATAGCTTTCTAGTGTTTTTAGCTAAATTTAAAAAAATAAAGAGCATGATTGTGGATACTATGCTCAATCAAAAGTTATTAATTTCATATGGGAATCTAGACCACCTATCAAATTCATTTCATATTAACTATTTATTTCATCGTATGATGAAATGAATAATTAAATTCATTTCACATTAACTATTTATTTCATCGTATGATGAAATGAATAATTAAGTAAATCAAGCATTTAAAAGAGTTTACACTTTATGTACATAATTATGGTAAACTACAATTTGTCCCAGTGTTTTGATCGGAAAACATGTAATTATTAATTTTGGCACTTAGACACTATTTTTCTTATATGTTACAAATTCACGAACATTTTTTTTAACTTTTATGTAAAATCCGTTAAAAACCTCAGTTTACAAATTTGGTTTAGGTTAAAAAGATGTATGTGATTGTTAATTTATCAAATTGGCAAAATTAGGGTCCATTTGGTTCACGGATTGAACTTCTTGGGAATAAACTTCCCATGTCTAATCCCACGAGATGGGAATAGAGGATGTACTCCCATGTTTGGGAACACTAGGAAATCATGACTAGAAAATGTTGTTTTCTCCCATTATCATGTTTGATTTGTGTAGCATTAGGAATGAAAAGTTGATTAGTTTTCCGACAGTACCATTAATTTTTTATTATTAAAATTTATTACTATGAAGAGCTTTTAAAGGGTCAAAAATGTTATTTTAAAATAATAACATATGGGTAAGTTAGTAAAAAAAAATAAAATTGCATCAAATGCTTTCCAAAGTGGAGGGAAAAAGTTTCCCAAGGTGAGCCAGTGGGAAAAAATTTTTGGGTATAATGTTTGAGGTGGGCGGGGATGATATTCTAATCCCCAAACTTGAACCCACCTTGTTTACAATATATGTGAATATTTTTTTTACATGAATATATTGTTAAGTGGCTTCTAGGTGTGTCCCCCGACCAATGGCGAATCCGGGAATTTTTTAGGAGAGTTGCAATATTTAAAAGCCTAGAAGGTAAAAAAGAAAAAATTTAGACAACCACATAAAAGTCTTAGGTATTGTAGGGGCTTTTTCGTTTCAGTGACTACAAATGGGCTGAGCTGCTGTAAAGAGCAAATGGGTGGAATTGCTCCTATGTCTGAGTTCAAAAATCAGACCCCAAGAGTGCTTCGAAAGGTTCGTGGAGCTTTATGAAACACCTTAGTTTCCTTCACCAACAAAACCAATAGTTGGTTACAGGTAAATATTTTGGCTTGACTTGAGAAGCTTGTGGCATGGAAGCTAAGCATCAGGGGTTCAAAGTAAGGGGATTAGGAATTTTGAGAGGATTTGTTGAGGGGAGAGAGAGAGAGAGAGAGAGAGAGATGAGGATGGAAAAATGGGTGGTTTGAGTAAATTATCGGCAGCTTGACGAAAGCTTCGTCAGGCTCTGGAGTGATTTGCCAGAAGAGAAAAGGGGAGGCAATGGAAGAAAATGGCTCGGAATTGAAGGATTCCAGTAGTGAGAGGGGATGCTTGCTATCTCTGGATGTGGTTGAGATGATGGGTAGGAAATGCCCCTTTTTATAGGCGTTGTAAGCTCCTTCTTCCCAAGAAACCGTAGTTGGTTCTTCCCAAATCTGTCAAGTCTCCCCCTCCATTTCTCTTCTCTTTCTTTGATTCATCCCTATTTTGTGAAATCCTCCTCAGTCCAAACACATAGAGACAAGATTTTTGGAGGCTCTAGAGCCTTCTCGTAACTGTCCCTGTGACCATATCCTATTTTGGGCTACCTTTCTCCTTCTTTTCTCTTTCATTTTATGGCAAGAGCTTGTGGGAGAAAGGAGTGGGTAATGGTGTTGGTCTGAAGGGCGTTTTGCTCAAGTATCCTTTTGTTTCTCTGATGGCCTGTGTTGGGTTTGTCTTTGGCCATGTGTTGGAGACTCCTAGCAGCATGCACAAGCAAATACCTTTTGGTTCTTTAATTGGTCTATCATGGTTTTGTCTCTAGCCATGTGCTAGAGACTTTCAAATATTTTCTAAGTCACTTAGGCCATTCCCTAAGGTAATGGGCTAGTTTACTAAGGGGATGAGCCAACCTTCTAAAGTGATGGACTATTTTTACTAAGGTGATGGGCCAATTTTATAAGATAATGGGCTACCTTTTTCTCACTTTCATGCTTACCTACATATTTAGGCTCAAGAAATGGGCTCAAGTTTTGGAGCTCCCAAGCAGCCCAAAACTTCCACTTCTTGGCCCATCAATGGGCCTCATGAATACTCGTAACCATTCATACCACAACCCACTCAGCAAGCCCCGGGCATTTGCATGTCTTGGGCCCACTTAAGCTTGTAGCATGGCTAGGTGCAAAATAATGGTTTTCTACTTTAGCATTGCATGTTGATTGGCATGCTCGTGCTCGAATTTTATCGTTTTGTAAATGGCTATGACGCTTGATGGGATAATTAGCATGGGTTCATAGAACCAATGCATATTACAGGCTCGTTTCAACTTTTAGCGTGATGGATTTCATATTTGTTTGGCGTGGCACGTGGATCATGACTCGTGTGAGCATGTATGACCAACTTTCGCGTGCCCAAATCAGGTTTCTTCTCAGTAAGGGCCGGGAATATATTTGGGCCCAGCCCTTGGATTTTTTTGGCCTCAACAGGTCTATTACTAATTTATTATAGTCTATATAGTATATCAATTAATATAAATAAAATTCATGTCAATTACACAATTAGTCTACCAAATTCAGATCAAATCATCAATTAATCTAATGAAAATCAATATGAATTAACCTAATCAAAATGCATATCAAATTATCAATTAAATAAACAAATTCTAATTGCTAATACCTCGAGTCATGCGTCGCGTAGCCTCTTCATACTCGAGTTAGACCATGCAAATATAGAGAGAATCAAATCATAAATAAATAATTAAATATTAAAAAAAACCAAACAAAACAAAAAATAAATAAATATAAATAAATAAATAAAAAAAAGCAAAGCGGTTGCTACAGAAGAAAACAAAATTCAGAACCAGACCTTAAGACTTGCTGGGAAGGTATCAAGTTAGTTATTATCACTACTACAAAAAGTGACAAAGACGACCAGAAAAAAACGACGGTCTAAGTGAAAACCGTCGTTGTTTTTTAAAAGACGACGGTTCTATAAAACCGCCGTGTAATAACACCTTAGACACCTAAAAAATGGAGATTCAAATGGTTGTTCATAAACAACGACGTACCTAATTAAAAAACCGACGTCTATTTGAAACAGGATTTCCGCAGATGTAAAATCAAAGCAAATAAAGAACGCAGAAGTTATGAATCGACCGACGTAGAAAGTAAAGACGACAATTTCAAAAAAAGCCGCCGTTTTTAAGCAGAAAATAACACGACCAAGTTTTTGTATAAGGCGCCATATAATTACAAATAAATCCACGGCGGTAAAATACAAAATATCGCCGTATTAAATTAATGTACAACGACGGAAAATAAAAATATATCGACGTCTTTCTTGTATAGTTCTACGACGGTATCTTTAAATCTCACCACGTTTGTTTTTCATTTAACGACGTATTATAAAATTTAACGTCGTATTTATTCCCTTTATACGTCATACCTTATATTTAAACCGTCGTCTTAATACGAATTTTTTTTATCAATTTATTTCTTTGATTTTGTTATCATACGTCATACTATATGTAAAGATGACGCTTTTTATAAAAATAAAAAAAAAACGTCGTCTATTATATGTAAAGATGACAATTTTTATAAAAACCGTCGTCTATTATATGTAAAGATGACGATTTTTTAAAAACCGTCGTCTATTATATGTAAAGATGACGATTTTATAAAACCGTCGTCTATTATATGTAAAGACGACGATTTTGTAAAACCGTCGTCTATTATATGTAAAGACGACGATTTTTATTACAAACCGTCGTCTATTATATGTAAAGATGATGAATTTTTTAAAAACCGTCGTCTATTATGTGTAAAGATGACGATTTTTTTAAAACCGTCGTCTATTATATGTAAAGATGACGATTTTATAAAACCGTCGTCTATTATATGTAAAGATGAAGCTTTTTATAAAAATCGAAAAAACCGTCGTCTATTGTATGTAAAGATGACGCTTTTTATAAAAACCGAAAAAACCGTCGTCTATTATATGTAAAGATGACGCTTTTTATAAAAACCGTCGTCTATTATATGTAAAGATGACGCTTTTTATAAAAACCGTCGTCTATAATATATAAAGATGACAATTTTTTTAAAAAAGGGTCGTCTATTATATATAAAGATGACGCTTTTTATAAAAAATGGTCGTCTATTATATGTAAAGATGATGGTTTGTTATAATAACCGTTAAATCATGATTTTTCATTTATAACCGTCGAAATTTTTTGTCCCGTTACTTTATCTTTGAATGTTTATTTTTTTCGATTTTTGGTGTAGATGATCTCGAAGTATAAACAAACAAGTTTGACGGTTGGATCGTTGAAACTAGTTTCTTAGAATGCGTATGCCATCAAAACAATATATTCACTAACAATTAAGAGTTTATTTATACTTTCGTTAAATATAACATAAGATTTTGTGGTATCCACTAGTGTAAATATTTTAAATTGAAGATCAAATTCAGTCATTGTATTCATATAGGGTCAAGGAGTGTAGCGGTAAAAAATCATCAAAATCGGAGTTAAAATAACCGTTAAATCATGATTTTTCATTTATAACCGTCGAAATTTTTTGTCCCGTTACTTTATCTCTGAATGTTTATTTTTTCCGATTTTTGGCGTATATGATCTCGAAGTATAAACAAACACGTTTGACGGTTGGATCATTGAAACTAGTTTCTTAGAATGCGTATGCCATCAAAACAATATATTCACTAACAATGAAGAGTTTATTTATACTTTCATTAAATATGACATAAGATTTTGTGGTATCCACTAGTGTAAATATTTTAAATTGAAGATCAAATTCAATCATTGTATTCATATTGGGTCAAGGAGTGTAGCGGTAAAAAATCATCAAAATCGGAGTTAAAATAACCGTTAAATCATGATTTTTCATTTATAACCGTTGAAATTTTTTGTCTCGTTACTTGATCTCTGAATGTTTATTTTTTCTGATTTTTGGCGTATATGATCTCAAAGCATAAACAAACATGTTTGACGGTTGGATCATTGAAACTAGTTTCTTAGAATGCGTATGCCATCAAAACAATATATTCACTAACAATTAAGAGTTTATTTATATTTTCGTTAAATATGACATAAGATTTTGTGGTATCCACTAGTGTAAATATTTTAAATTGAAGATCAAATTCAATCATTGTATTCATATTGGGTCAAGGAGTGTAGCGGTAAAAAATCATCAAAATTGGAGTTAAAATAACCGTTAAATCATGATTTTTCATTTATAACCGTCGAAATTTTTTGTCCCGTTACTTTATCTCTGAATGTTTATTTTTTTCGATTTTTGGTGTAGATGATCTCGAAGTATAAACAAACAAGTTTGACAGTTGGATCCTTGAAACTAGTTTTTTAAAATGCGTATGCCATAAAAAAAAATATTCACTAACAATTAAGAGTTTATTTATACTTTCGTTAAATATAACATAAGATTTTGTGGTATCCACTAGTGTAAATATTTTAAATTGAAGATCAAATTCAGTCATTGTATTCATATAGGGTCAAGAAGTGTAGTGGAAAAAAACGTCTATTGTATGTAAAGATGACGCTTTTTATAAAAACCGTCGTCTATTGTACGTAAAGATGACGCTTTTTATAAAAACCGTCGTCTATTGTATGTAAAGATGACGCTTTTTATAAAAACCGTCGTCTATTATATGTAAAGATGACGCTTTTTATAAAAACCGTCGTATATTATATGTAAAGATGACAAAATTTTTTAAAAAAGCGTCGTCTTTTAAAACGCGCTAAAAAATGGCCGCTTAAGTGAATTCGCGCTTGATAAATTTTCAAATTTTCACCCGTCTTTGAAAATCTTATCTCTCATTAACAAGCGTCGTCTTTTAAAACACGCTAAAAAAAGTCTACTTAAGTGAATTCGCGCTTGTCAAATTTTCAGATTTTCCCCCGTCTCTGAAAACCTTATCTCTCCCTCCTTGAAACCCTCATGCACTCTCTAAAACACCCTCATAAAACTCTCTACAAAATCATCAAAAGATCAATATCAATGAAGGAGTTGAGAGATTGAGGTCTTAGCAAATCCATAAGATGTAGAGGGATGTTCTGTATTTGAGAATCAAAGCTGGTTGAAAGGTTGATTTGAAAGTCACCTAATCTCTTAATACCCTTCTATATCTTGCTAGTGAATTCTGGATTAGTCTCTTTGCGTTTTTGGTATGTTCTTTGTATCCCTAATTTCAGATTTTGTCTTTCTTGATTTGTCTGATTTGTTTACATTTTTTTATTTCTGGTTTCTTTTTAGATTTTCTGATTTGGTTATCAGGAGATGAGGAGGAAGCTTGCAGATTTATAACTTTTTCTTTTGCAGGTTTTCTATGTGAGACATATGTTTTTTTGTTGTTGAAAATTTGCAGGTTCTCGATGGTCTTTTTTATGCTCATTTTACAAGTTTTCTATGGAAATATGGACCAATGGTAAAATTTCTCTTCCACCTAATTTTTTATGTTTATAATCTTAGCTTCTTTTTTTCTCTCTTTGTCATTTTGATTTATTTACAGGGATGATGGAGGAGACTTCAGTTGTGCATCATTTGTATGTTTGGATGAGGAATGCTTGGATTAGGAGTACGTAGGTCTTGTTAGGAATTATGTTTGTTGTAGAATAAAGATTGGTTAACTATGTAATAACTATTGAATCTTCAAGTTTTATGAAAGAAACTATTTTTGATAAAGCATTATGGTTGGTTTTCTAGTTAAAATCGTTGTATAGCATCATAGGAAATCAAAAAGCATTATTGTACGTAAAGATGACGCTTTTTTATAAAAACCGTCGTCTATTGTATGTAAAGAGGACGCTTTTTATAAAAACCGTCGTGTATTGTATGTAAAGATGACGCTTTTTATAAAACCGTCGTCTATTATACGTAAAGATGACGCTTTTTATAAAAACCGTCGTCTATTGTACGTAAAGATGACGCTTTTTATAAAAACCGTCGTCTATTGTACGTAAAGATGACACTTTTATAAAAAACCGTCGTCTATTGTACGTAAAGATGACGCTTTTATAAAAAACCGTAAATCGATTATGCGTAAAGATGACGCTTTTATAAAAAACCGTCGTCTATTGTATGTAAAGATGACGCTTTTTATAAAAAAAGGTCGTCTATTGTATGTAAAGATGACGTCTTTATAAACAATCCACGACGGTTTTCATAAAAAAATCGTCATCTTTACATACAATACACGACGGTTTTATTAAAAACAGTCGTCTTTCCTCCTATAATTAACGATCTTTACCTCTAAACAACGACGATTTTCTTTAAAAACTGTCATCTTTACTGATAAATAACGACGGTGAAAAGCCGTCGTAATTTGAAACCTAAATAGACGGCAGTCGATTTCACGACCGGGCGAAAACCTTTTACACGACGGTGGTTTCCCGTCGTCTATTTCGATTTTTGTAGTAGTGTATCAACATCAACACAATGCTTGAGTTGGGCTTCTTTCTTCAACGAAAGGATTGGGTTGTGCTTATTATTATCTATTCATTTTTGGCCTAGTTTAAAACGATGTCGTTTTGGTCAAGATTCTTTTCTTAAAAAAAAATATAGGTGCGCAACGCACCAAAAAAAATAACTCGGGTTTTTTGAGGCATTTTCACAAACAGTTGGTAGGCACCTGCAAAGTGGCAACTTCCAACTCCACCAAAGCTACTTCCGGCAAAGGGAGGTGCAAATGCACCTCCTTGCGCCTCTGTAGGTTCACCACTGGTCACGACTCCCACCAAAATATTTATTCTACATATTATATATTGAATTAAATAAGACATAAAACGTGCAAGTCTAAAAACAAAACTTTTGTATTGTCTGTTATCGTAGTATAATAGTTTCTAACATATTTTTCCCATTCAAAATTATTATTGCTATTGGTGTTTTTGTTATGGGGTAGGGCGGAGAACCCATTCCCCAATGAAGGCGGGGGATGGAGAATCCCTAATTTGAATAATACGGGCAATGGAAAAAAAAAACATAATAGAGGGATGGGGATGGGTATGCATATCCTCAATTCGCCCCATCATCTAGTGGAATATGGTGTTAACTTGCAACTAGTGGTCTTAGTTTGAAATCCCTATGGCATCTTTGTAGTGTGTCTTTGAGAGAAACACCCCCTCCTAACTTTGGCAAAAAAAAAAAAAAAAAAAAAAAAAGAGTTGTGTTATAAAGCACTAAGCATATATACAGTGAAGGTACCCTCTCCTTTCCATAAGCTCATTTCACTATTTTCTAATAAAAATGAGATTCAATCACATACCTATAGTATGACAAAAGTTGAATACCCTTTTTCATTGGGCTAGACTAAATGTGCTAAACGAGTCAGGCCAGTCAGACGATACAAGCCCAATTCATTTAAATGGGACATGACACGGCCCAAGCACACTTATTGGCGAGTTGTGCCGGGATTAGAAAATAAGCCTAATGGAGGGTTGGCTTGCAACCTGACATGGGTCGTGCTTGGCCTGAGCCTGCTTCAAGCCTGGCCCAACCCACTTAACTTTCTTTGTGTTTTTTTTTGTCCAAGTCCACTTTACATAAACCATCTCTTAGCTTCCTTATCCTCTTGATATATACATATATGGACTTTGATTTTTTGGCTTCTTCTTCCAACAAATCATATATTTTCATATTAAATAAATACTAGAATAAATCCTCAATTTTTAGTCCCATATGAAATCCTCAATAAATAAATACTAAAATAAATCCTTAATTTTTAGTCTCATATTACATTTTAAAAAGGTATGAACATATTATATATTTTTTTTTGGGTATAAATTTAATATGGTAACATGAGTTTTTTATATTATAAAAGAAACTCAAGTTAAATGACCCAAGCACGGGCCCGACTCAAGCACAGCATGAGCACGGTCCAATTCAATGTGGACTTGGGTGGGTCGAACCGAAATCAATGATTTTGATAAATGAGCTAGCATGACACGACCCGAATTACGTAGTGGAACAAATTTAAATGAGTTGTGCCGCCCGGCCTATTTTACACCTTTAGGCTAGACCTCATTGGCATTGCACGATTGAATTGAATCCCTCAACATAACCCCTTCATTAATATAAATGCTCCGTTTTCTAGGGCTATGGGTCTATGGGCCTTGGGCTACGTATAGCGGGTTGAGTAAAAGAAGCCTCTTGGGCCACTTTGGCCCAATGTTGTCACCTGAGTTACCGCAGTGAGTTACTGCCGAGTAAATAAATTATCACCACACCACAGGCAGCCAAGTGCCTAGTAACATCAAAAACCCTAAACCCTAAAGCGCGCATTATAAACACACTCGAGCCTCCTCGCATTCTCGCTGCTCCTCACTCTCGCTATCCGATAAACCATATCAAAGCTGTTTTCTCACAACACTCGCATAGATGGCACCTCCGCGAGGTAAAGCAAAATATGATTTATCATTGTAGTCTGTTTAAAATACATTGTATCCTTCTGATTTGGTTCTTCTGAATCGATATATTTTTGGGTAATTTGTTTTCGAACACAATATAAATAAAATTTCAGTTCTTTACTATTCCTTCTTCATTTCGGTTCATAGTTTTCTGAGTTGTTTAACTTTTGAGTTTATGGTTGTTATTGTTGGGAAATTTTAGCAGGAGCCCTTGAAATTTTATGGATTTTGTGCAGGCCGTGGTGGTGGATTCAGGGGCAGAGGTGATGGAGGGAGAGGTGGAAGAGGAGGAGGCAGGTTTGGTGGTGGAAGAGGCGGTGACAGAGGTGGTAGTGCCTTTAAAAGCTTTGGCGGAGGCCGTGGTGGTGATCGTGGAGGCCGTGGAGGAAGAGGCCGTGGTGGTGGAAGGGGAGGAATGAAGGGTGGAAACAAAGTTGTGGTCGAGCCTCACAGACATGAAGGGGTTTTCATTGCCAAGGGTAAAGAAGATGCTCTTGTTACCAAGAATATGGTGCCCGGGGAAGCTGTATACAATGAGAAGAGGATCTCTGTTCAGGTTTCTTTCGTTCGTTTCTTATTTAAATGCCTTCAACGCAATTGATTTTTAATTAGGGATTACTTTCTATCTGTTCAAACCAATAACATTAGGGATTACTTCTGTGTCTTGCAGTTTTTAATTTCATGGTTGATGAATGTGATTGTATTGTCCTTAAAGTGCATTTTCTTCCATTCAGATTGAGGATGGAACAAAAGTTGAATACAGAATTTGGAACCCTTTCCGTTCTAAGTTGGCTGCAGCTATTCTCGGTGGTGTTGATGATATATGGATTGTAAGCTTTGATTCCATGCTTTCTTCCATTCTCTTTTGTCTACTTTCTATCCAAGATTTTGAGTCTTTAATCTCTTCATTTCTGTATGTTGATGAAGAAACCTGGTGCTCGTGTTCTCTACCTTGGGGCTGCTTCTGGCACCACAGTATCTCATGTGTCTGACATTGTTGGCCCTGTAAGTGTTTGTAATACTGCAGTTCTTAAATTGGTTAAGCTGAGAATAGATTCTTATAACTGTTGTTGTTTTTGTAGACTGGAGTTGTTTATGCAGTGGAGTTTTCTCATAGAAGTGGCAGAGACTTGGTAAACATGGCAAAGAAGCGCACAAATGTTATACCCATTATTGAAGATGCCAGACATCCAGCTAAATATCGTATGCTTGTTGGCATGGTTGATGTAATATTTTCTGATGTTGCACAACCTGATCAGGTTTGTTTTTTTTGCAATTCTTGTCTTTGCTAGTAACTAACATTAAATTTGGAGAGACTTGGGGTGGTACTCTTTGGTTGAGCTGGTTGCAGAGCTTTTCTTAAGGCTTTTGCAAGCTCAAGGATTTCCATACTTCCATGTGGGTTTGCTAATTAATATCACCCGTATTGCATTTTCTATTAAATGAGTTGGTTTTTTTTTTTGGATAAAGCATAACTGCCGTGTGTTATCTTTCATGCACATGATGAGTTAACTCGGATTCCCCTTCAGGATGTCATGTATGATGTGAGCTCGAGTTTTCTGATGCATACTGCATTTGTCTTTTGAAATGTCCTTTCTGTTTGTGTGTTTTTCATTGGCTCAGTGTTTCATGTCAATCTTTTCTCATGCTTAGTCTTTTTTGCAAGCTTACAAGGGTTTGTATGTATTTGTTCTACCCATTCTTGTTTTGGAGCTAGATACTGGATAGTTTTCCCCTTGTGCAATGAGTCATGCATTTCTTTTTTTTTTCTTTATGCCCCTTCAATGTATTTGTAGAAGTTTTGTGTTTACTATTATATTGAGCATGTGACGAAGTACTCGGATTCCCCTTCAAGACATCATGGGTGATGTAAGTCGAGTTTCTGATGCTCCTGATGTCATGTAGTTGATTTTGTGGTGTTGCTTTCCTTATCATTCTCTCTCTCTCTCTCTCTCTCTCTCTCTCTCTCTCTCTCTCTCTCTCTCTCTCGTGTTTTTTTGGTGGTCTTCACGTCAATGTTTATGATGGTGTTGGAAAGGTACTCCTTGGGGTTGAGGCCTTAGGCTTGGCCACAATCTCTTGCCACTGGTTTCTCCTAGCTCCCTTAAGTTATTTGCATCTGAAAATTGTTTGCTCTCTTTAATGATCTTTGCAGGCTAGGATTGTAGCATTGAATGCATCATATTTTCTCAAGGCTGGAGGTCACTTTGTTATCTCAATTAAGGTTTGCTTTCAAAATTCTCAGTAGTCTTCATCATAAGCATGAAGTCCCTTTAGCCTATTATATTCATTGAAGTCAAGTTAGACAGTGGAAAGTTGCCTCTCGCTGCGTAGTCTAGCGTGTGATAAATGTGGTTTGTCATTTCAGGCCAATTGCATTGATTCAACCTCGCCTGCGGAAGCAGTGTTCCAACAGGAGGTGAAGAGGCTGCAGGCAGATCAGTTTAAGCCTATGGAACAAGTCACTCTTGAACCTTTCGAGCGCGATCATGCTTGTGTGGTTGGTGGCTATCGTGTGCCAAAGAAGTCAAAAACTGCTGCTTAGAATTTTTGGCCATGTATGATCATCCATGAGCAGCATAGCATGGCTTGATAAGTTTTCCTTTCTAGCTGTAACTGCTAACTAGTTTGAGTAACCTTTTATGTAGTTCCGAACATGTGGTAAACGTTGGAGACATTTTTGTTTTTGTAAAGTAGTTGGGGTACAATTTCATTCCTGTATGCTTTCTGCTTTGAGATCCATTTATGAAGAGACAAAATATTGAAAGCTTGCATCCATTATTTCCCCCTTTTCATTCCTTCGTATTGTCTTTTGTTCTTCTCCATCTGGTAAAACCAAACAAGATTGTTACAAGGTGCACAAAAAAGTACATGAATGAAACATTTTCCGGCCAGCAATTAGGTCCTACATCAGCTGTATTCAAATTTTCAAGCTCGAGCAGTGCAAATACGATGATCACATGTTACTCGCAAGCCTAAATTTCATCCTCGAATTGACAACTTTCAACATGACACAATAAAATGGACATGGTTCAGATGTATAATTAGCGAGTTAAAGTTGGCCATTCATTAATGTGAATCTAAATTGATGTCTAACAAAAATAGATAATAAATCAAGAGTGTTGTTATTTCCACCCTCCTGTCCTAACATACCCTTTAATTATTAATTCAAGCAAATTCTCTCTCATTTTTCTCTTGATGGGATACTAACCTGCCAAGACAGATAAATTGGAAATAAATTAAGAATTGATGAGGGTATTGCTTTTGTGATGACACTTTTTAATTACTGTTGTTTCTTCTGGGCATAGTCATAATATGAGAAAAGATGAATAATCATGGGATAGCCTGCAATATTATCTTCTTTTTATATTAGTTTGATTTAGGTATCTATTTCACTCGTGAAATCATTTTGCTTTGTTCATTAACCTGAATGAAAATTAGACAACTTTATAGCTGCATATCGCATGACTTGATATAATCATGTCAATCAATAACATAAGAGCGTTCTAGTATTTTTTTTGAAATGTATTTTGAAACGTATAGGATAGGGGTAAATTTGAAGAGAGCTAAGTCCTTAGAAGTAATTTTACAAAGGGATAAATTTGTTTTTTAAAATTTTGAAAATAAAGTGGATGGAAATAGCAGAACTCTAAATCAAACCCATGACATCATTTGTGTGTGGGAGAAATTCCCGTTTCCCTCTAATTTAGATTATCGCTTGCACTTAAAATAATAATAAAAAAATCTCTTTCATCGTCGGAAAAATAGTCACTTCATGGCATCATTTCACACAGCCTTTAAAAGAGGAAAAGGTAATAAAATTTGTGTAAATGTATATACCAAATGTCAGAAGTGGGATTTGAACCCACGCCCTCGTTAGAGGACCAGAACTTGAGTCTGGCGCCTTAGACCACTCGGCCATCCTGACTGTTGTTCAATTCGCTGTAAAAAATCTATTTAACGTAAAGAAATTTGTCAATAACCTCATAGCATAAACTCCAAAATGGAAATGGATTAAGGCCTTTTCAATTTATTTCATCATTATTATTTTGCTTTTTATGTCAGAAGGCTTTCTCAAGCTTGCACTTATAGAAACATAACAGGCGTTACAACTTGCAAAGATGAAATTCATGAAGCCCTTGTTTGCACTTCTAACAATAAATATAGGGAGCTGATTTTCCCACTTCTTTTTTGTTTACTTACATTCCCTTGTATGTTATAATAAAAAGTATTAAAAATAAATAAAAGAAAGTAAGTGGGCAAAATCCGGAGTTAAAAAATCAGCATCCTAAAGAACCAATTAAAAAAAAAAAAACAAGTAGCTAGTTTTGAGTTTTTCTCTTCAAATAGACTTTATACGGGTACTTGTACAATATATCATGCAAAATGGGCTTTTTACTAAAACCCTCTTTTTTTCTTTGTTTTTTGGTGGTTTGGAGAGAGGAGAGAGAAAATGAGTTGTATTTCCAAAAAAATAATAATGTTTTAAGCAAAAAGAAAAGAAATGTATAATATCAAAATAATAAATCCAATGACACAAGAAGTATGTCAATATGAGGGACACTCTTGTAGATTCACTCCACAATGTATTTCAAAAATTTGAATGTCGATCTTTTAGACATTCATTCCAAGATTATTTTTGCAAAAAATTATTTGACAACTCAATTAATAGATGTAATTTTAGTGATTTCTTGAAACACCATATTCGTCGATTTTGTTGCAGACAACTAGATATCTAAACGGTTTTTAATTTGTCTAATTTTTTTACAAGGATAATCTATGGATAAAGACTTGAAAAATAGATGATTAGATCTTTCAAATAAAATTCGTAGTACCTTCCAAAGGGTGTCCCTAAACCCATATATTTTATAAAAATGCAATGAAAATTTATTAGCCCAACATTAAAAAAGATAACAAAGGACAAATATTGTACAATATATATACAACCCTTTTCTATTGAGGGATCCCTCAAATAATTTTATTTGAGGGACAATCTTTAGGGTACCCTACGAATTTTTTTTCCAACGATCCAAACCATCTACTTTTTTAAGTCTACATTCATAGATCATCCGTGCAAAAAATTAGACAAGTCGGAAACCGTTTAGACATCCAATTATATCCTAAAAAATCGATGAACACGGTGCTTCAAGAAAATATTAAAATAAAAGGGTATCTATTATATAAATTTATAAATTTGAAGAAGGGTATGTACTTATCCCAATCGTAGTATGAGCAGAAGATGTCCTATCTCCCTTTTTTTCTCCTTCCATTCTCTCTAATGATGTTCTTTCACCTACTTCAATTGACAAAAAATATTCCTACTTGCATCTGTTGAAAGGGTTAAGTGAGAGAGATGTTCATTGTATGGTGACGATTGCTAGCAAAGGAGATCGACAGGCGAGACACCATTTTCCCTGTCCTACAGGATTGAGGCAATCATCCCCCTACACATCACAATTTCGTCCATGAGCATTGAAGTGGGTAGTCTTGACCAGAACTACAAGCATATTAAAGTCAACCTTGATATGCTTGAAGAAGAACGAGAGAAGGCCATTGTTTGAGTTGCAGCTTATGAGCAGTAGCTGACGTCTTACTACAACAAAAAAGGCCAAGATCAGACAATTTCAACCTGCAGACCTTGTGCTTAGAAAAACTTTCATCACAACACTAAGGCAAGGGTCGAAGAAGATGAAGCTTAACTGGGAAGGCTCCTACGTGATTAGCTAGTCTGGGGGTAGAGGAAGTTATACCCTCGACACCTTAGAAGGGAAGGAAGTTCCAAGATAATGGAATGGCCACCACCTTCATTGGTGTTCTCCATGAAACTCTTCACTTACTAGCTTGGCCCCGAGCATGCAATTGAGCTCCCTCACCTCCATTGAAGACAAGTTACTTTAAATGTTATCACACAAACATCAATATAAGTTTAAGCTTTTCTTTCAATGGAGTATCTTATGAGAGGTATCAACATGTCTTCGAACATAGGCCAAATGGGTCACTCTTATCTACATGTCTCCGGACACACACTTATAGGAGCTATCGACATGTCTTCGAACATAGGCCAAACGGGCCACGCTCGTTGACATGTCTCTGAACATACACTTACGGGAGTTATCGACATATCTCCGGACATAGGCCAAATGGGCCACTCCCAAGAGAGCAATCGACATGTCTCCGGATATGGGCCAAATGGGCCACTCTCACAAGAGCAATCGACATGTCTTCGAACATAAGTCAATGGGCCACTCTCATCAATATGTCTCCAGACATAGGCTAGATGGGCCACTTACAAAGATGCAATGCGAATTGAAGTTTGAAAAACAACTGAAAATTTCATAGCAAAGCGGCCAACCAGCCAAGTTCAACAAGAAAAAAGATAGTCAACTAAAGACCACTTATTGAAACAAGAAGTGAAAATATAGAGTTCAAAAATAATGAAAGAGTCTACATCTACTAGGAGACCTCGGCAGGTGACCCTTGGCCGACTACCTCCTTAGCAGCCTACTGATCAGTGTGTTGACGATGGCCTCACTCTGCTCAACCTCCACCATCTGCTAGGTAGTCCCAGCTGGCAGCTCCTCCATATCTGCCCTGACCTCAAAAGCTGCGCCATCTTTGGCATTATCTTCCTCTACTATAGCTTCATCAACCATCTTCTCTTCAACTGCTTATACATCCACAATATTGATCTGCTCACTTTAAGTAGGGGCACGTCAAGGTAGAGTAGCCTCAGTATCTTCATCTTTGATGGGGCAACATGGAAAAGCACCATTCCTGCAATCTAAGTATCCCAGCTTGTACGCATTAGTTGCAATCTCTTGCTTGGACCCCTTTGCTGCTTCAACATGGGTGTCAAACTTGATCAGCAGCTTGTCACGATTTTGGGCCAGAATGACATACTTGTGTTCGAGGTGGAAGTAGGCGTCCTTGCGTCCTAGTAGGGTAGCAGCAGTAGACTTGAACTCATTATCTTTTTAGCCAGAAAACTCTTCGGTGCATACATACTCTCCTTTATCTCAGAAATCCTGGCATCATGGAGAATCTGCTCGTTCGAGAGCTTGTAGGTCAAATCAGCATTCTCCTTCATCAACTCATCGAGCAGAGCAGAAGACGGAGCAACAGCAGACGAGTTCCACATGGTCCCAACAGCAAAAACCATCCCATTTACAAGATGATACATGGCAGCTTCTTCTTGCTTATCCAGGGAAATGTTTGAGAATGTGCCAAGGTTACCAGCCTAATGTATGTAGTCAACCAGCTTAGCTTAAGCAAATGGACTTGACAAGAAGTTTGCTTGAGCAGATTAGACACATGCTCTTCCTCAGCAGAGTTGTCACTAGCTCTTGAACTAGCAATTCGCACAAGTGAAAGACTCTTGGCTCCAGTAGACGACTCTCTACCCTTTTGACCAAAGCTTGCAATACTGAATTAGCTCCAAGCTTGACTGTTTGTGGCTTGGAAAACAAGTCGTGATTACTGGACAAGTGCAGTCCTCTCGGTTTGATCCTGGATCGAAGCGGGCGACTCAAACCCTACTTCTCAGCAAACTCCTTATAGGGCACATCAGGGGTTTTGAGCAGTCCCGATGGAGACTTGAGCAGAATATCTCGAACCTCCTACATGCCATTGACCATCTTGCTATTTGCGTCGACAAGGTGCTTAATCCTAGTAAATGAAGAAACAACAATTCCCATGGGGATCTTCTCGACAGATGGGACCCCTTTCGAGGGAGACTTGCTCGTGGCAGAAGGAGGTCTCAGTTTCTTTCTTTATGGAGACACGTCCCTAAATCGTGAGGTTGTAGCTTCATCTCTGGTTGTGGACTTCTCCCGCTTTGCCTTCCTCTTCTCAGGGATCCCGGTCGAGGACTTCTCCACTTAGCAGGCAGATCATCCGGTGCAGGCCATCAGTTTCCATCTTTCAACATCTTCAACAAGGGGTAAACCAGCAACTTCCCTCTAACGCTCACTCAGCAACCAGCTCCAACTCGCACCCTCGTGCTCCAATCTAGCTCACCTTCGAGCCTAGCACGCGAAGCCCGTGCCTCACACCTCCAGCTCTAGCTCGCCTCCGAGCCCAGCATGTGAGGCCTGTGCCTCACACCTCCAGCTCTAGCTTGTCTCCAAGCCCACGCGAGGCCCCACACTTGCCACACTCCTTCGCGTCCAGCTCTCCCAAGGCACAGCTGCCACAACTGCCACCATGGTAGTCGTCGCCACCTTGGTTGCTCCTTTTCTCCTCACTGCCCAAAATCAAATCAAAGATAAAATATTGGAGGGCTCAAGTTAATCTACCTTAGGGTGCACTCTTCTTCTTAAGAAGCGAAGCAATCTTCCAAGAATTCTCTCACTAACATAAAATAGGAGAAGAGACTTTGCAATTTGAAAAGAAGTAAGGAGAAGCCTTATATTTAAAGCAACTGAGGTTCCATGACCTACAAGGAGTCCCAAGCCCATTCCAATTGGGAACCCAATTTCAAAAAATTAGCAAGTCCTACCTCCTCCACTCAGGAGCCCAAGTCATAGAAGGAAGCCTAGTTGCAGTTGGACAGACCAACAATTAATTCACACCTCCTCCGTGCCACCATGAGCCATGTAGAAGCTGGGGGGCATTTGTGGATGCAAATATTTACATATCCTAGGTCAAATAATTAATCCAATAAATTTGAGAATTATTTGACTAAATTGGGGATCCTTGCCATAATTAGGGATTTGATTTAATCAAATCCCTAATTAATTCAATCTCTCCAAATTGGGGGAGGATAATTCCTTTCCATGTGTGGAATTATTTTTCTAAAACCCTAGCCTCCGAGGCTCCTATAAATACATGGCTACGCACAAGATTTGAGGTACGACTGAAACTCTGCAGAAATCCCTTCTCACAAACCTTAGCAGTCCCCCACACACACACACACAAGACTTTTACTCTTGCACACTCACATCCTAAATAGTTCATAGTCATAGGAGTATCCATTGGCATTTATAATCCGTAAAGAAATGCATATATTATATGTACTCAATTGGTAGGATGATTAATCTCAAATGATCACTTTTGTAAGAACATTAAGACAAGTATAGGGGTGTGCTATATAGAAACTGAATTCACTAAATGTCATCAGTTGAGAGTTCATGTACAGAAGTTTTACCTACATGTAAAATTAGAACTATAAGTTGCAACAAAGCAAAGCAGTTCTTAGATATGAGGCACCATACATATTTCCCTTATATGTACATCAATGATCTTGAGAACGATATGCCTTGTGTATTTTCTAGGTATTTGATTGATTCAAATAGGGATGTGCTTTCTTCCCTTTTCTTCTTTAGCCAAGTTGTTTCACTTCTTTCTCCTCTCACTTCCCCATTCTAGCATTCATCAGTCAAATATTTTTAAAATCAGCTAGGTTGAGCCATCCACACTATCTAGAACTCACTAAGCAAGTCCCGTGTATATATGTAGCTTGAGCCCCACTTATGCTTTTCAGCCAGTTTCATGTTTCATGCTAATGTGTCCTCATGTTCGGACCACGCCGTATTGGTTAGGGTGGGTAAGCTTGAGCGCCCTAGTAAATTGTATGAATTTAAAGTGATCTCTACACATTGCCGTATTAAAGTCTTGATTGGCATGGCCTGAATATCAGTGCATGCATAGGAAATTCTTGAGGTTACACGTGGTGTTTGATATGCCTCGGTGTGCCGGGGCTAAGCTTCTCTTGCAGAAAAGTGATGCAATCGGACTTGAATATGTTTGGGCCTTCCCTATATTTTTTTGGACCTAAACAAATCTCAACACTGACCTTGTAAAATGGTATAGATTTAATACAATTTGTATCTTATTCCTCTTATAACTCATAGCAATCTGCTACAACTTTGGAGCTTGATGAAATATCCAAGGATCTTAGCAAGTTTCAACATTTTAAGTTTGGGATCTCTCTCCACTCTTTGATTGGCTTTTCATTTTTGTTAGTTTTGAACTTCTCTTTTGGTTTTCATCTTTGAAGTAACGCAATTATTATGCTGTTGGGTTTTTCCTTTTGTAACAAAATAAATTTTAGGTTTAATTTCAATTTACTACCTTGACCTTTTTACCAAATGGCATGTAACAAAAAAAATTAGAGGAAGAAAAGAGTGAAGAGAAACCCTAGGAAATGGTTGGCAAAAAAAAAAAAACCCTAGGAAATGAGTTTGCCATGCATGAAGGTGTGAGATTCAGATCGGGTTGTAGGATCTTTTAGGAAATGTTTACTAATAAAGAATCGGGATAAGCATGAATCAGAATAAAAAATAAACAGAAACATAATTCCAATAATGAGAACCCATGGACCATATTCTTCTCCAATATGAGTTTTGCTTACATCCCGAATGAATTCAACCACCCATTAGAGCCATTGTTAACCATTTAAGGTGTATTCTCGAAATATCAATATATAGGAATCGGTAAACATGAATCAGGTCAGCGTTCCAATTAAACTGTTTACTGATTGTCAAGAATCAAATTAAAAATAAAATCATTTCCCATTAAAACCATTTACTATTTTGAAGAATCGGAATCAAAACCTATTTGATTAGCAAAATACCCTTCTACAAAACAAATTTTATTTTGTTCAACTACTTATACAAGTTTTCAAATGACAAAAAACAAAAACAAAAAACAAAAAACAAAACAACTTTTGTTACGTAATAATGAACCAAGAGTGACAGCATGTGAATATGCAAATATGCAAATATTATACACAACATAAGAAAATAAATAGACGTGCCAAGATTGATAAAATTAATTATTTCATATGACATGTGCATCAAAATAAAAATTAAGTGATCACACAAAATTTTAACATAGTAAAACCCCACTTCTATGGAAATGTTCACGGGACACCTTAGTCCAAAAATATTCCAATATAGAATGATGTGATTACAAGTACTCACACACTTATCCTAAACACATTCTAGAAAAAGGTTTACCGAAGCCAAAGCACACTGTTGGTATGAAGTTATGTTCGCATTCCCTAGACCTTAATATAGGTTTAGAAGTATCATCCATTGTTTGCTTAAAATACATATACATATATATATATATATATATATATACAGTCTCATTTTATTGAGGGATCCCTTAAATAAATTATATGAGGGACTCTCTCTAGGGTACCTTATAAATTTGTTTTTAACGATTCAAACCATCTATTTTTTGGGTCTCCATTAGATCATCTTTGCAAAAAAAATTAGACAAATTGGAAACCGTTTAGACATCTAATTGTGTCCTATAAAATCAATGAACACGGTACTTCAAGAAAGTACTAAAATTTCAATAATTTATTTGAGTGGTCAAATGATATCAGATTCAAGTGATTTTTTGTAGAGATGATCTTTGAATAAATATATACAAAATAGACGTTTGAATTAGTGAAATACAATACAGTGTAGACCCTACGAAAGGTGTTCCTCAAATAAACTTATTTGAGGGATCCCTCAATAGAAGCTCTTTATATATATATTCTTGTCAAAATCACCTTATTAAATCAGAAGTTTACTTATGAAGAGACTTTGTTGATGTGAAAGTTAAAGTGATCTTTCCATGTTGTTGGTGACGACGGAGATGAGGGTGAGTCATAAAAGAAGGCTTTCAGGTGCTTCACAAACTCCTTGGGCTTTTCCAGGTTCACAGCATGTCCTGCGTTCTTGATAATCACCAGTTGTGCACTTTTCCCTACATGCCTAAGACAAACAAAATATATATGCACCAATGAAGAAATATTATCATTCAATATTATTTGTTTCAAGCTAATTAATATAAAGTCAAATTAACAATTTCTTTCTCATTCGCATTTACGTACCTCTTTAATCTGTACCCTAGCTCCACCGGAAATATCTGGTCCTGTTGTCCCCATATTATCAATGTGGGCTGTTTAAAATGGAACAGTACCGTAATCATTGTTAATTAGTAAAATTAAGAGAGAGAGAGAGAGAGAGAGAGAGAGAGAGCTCTTTAGCGACACAAAACCCTAATGAAAACGTCATAAGTCATAAGGTAGACATGCATAAGGACTTTAAAGCAATGAAATTGCACTCTGAAATAGCTTCATGTGTAGGCAAGAATGGGAGAGACCATCACCTGTGTGATCTTGGGAAGATTAAACATTTTTCGCTCCGTGAGTATTGCCCGGATCAAGTCTCTCTTTTCTTCTACATAATCTGTACACATCACCTGTCAAAATACAGAAAATCAGTTATACTTAAGCATTTGCAGAGGGGAAATGGAGAGAGAGAGAGAGAGAGATAGGAGATTTGAAGTACATGAATGAAATCCGTGAGAAAAAAAGAGGGCACGCTCTTTGCAGGCTTGAAAAATGAGTAGCGCATCAACTCCTTTAGCTTCTCTGGAGTCTGAGGCAACAAAATGCTTGCAGCCTCATCCAAGTTCGACACCCTAAACAACCCTTCCTCCATATCCTTCGCCTCCAAGCACACCCCGGCACAACACAGCGCAACCCTCTCTACCATCCCTGGACACTGTAAGGCCACGTTGTACGCCACAAACCCACCATAGCTTATCCCCACCATGCTCATCTTTCCAACCCCGTGGGCCTCCATCAACCTTATTACACATTGCGCTTGGAACGACTCTGAGCGTTCCACGCACGATGTGTAGGAGTGGCCGAAAAAGAGGAGGTCGGGCACGTACACGTTGAAATGGGGGGTAAAGTGTCGTAGATGCTCCCCGTATTGCCACATAGCATTGGCTCCGAAGCCGTGGAGGAGGAGGAGGGTCGGTTTGTAGGGTTTGTGGGATTTGGGCACCCAGCAATTCATGATGGTGCCATTACCTAGATTGGTTAAAACTGAGCGAAGGCCGGCGTTGGCGAAAGAATGCCGGTAAAACCAATCTATGGAAGCCGTAAGGCTGATGAATTTAGGAAGCTTAAGAGGAAACATATATATTTGACTGATGTTGAAAATTGAAGAATTAACGTAACGAAAATAAATTAATTTCAAAATTCACGAAAAACTTGCATGCATACGTACGTAGAGGATGGGGATGACACTGATCATAATGAATCTCTGCTTGCATACGTTTATATACATATGCATATAACTAACTAACTAACTAACTAACTAACTAATGCTCTAGAATTTATGCTTTTTGGTCATGAGAGAGAACTAAATTAAGCTGAAAGCCCAGAGAGGCCAAACAGATTCTTCAAAACAAATGTGAATTTGGGCTTTATAGATTATTTCAAGTATGCATGCATCCATGAAAGGATAGGAAAGGAAAAAGGAGAATGACTAGAAAGTAGAAAAACTCCCCAAGTTTGTTTGGTCGAAAGATGTTGAAGCTGTAGATCCATTGTGCGTTTGTGTGTACGTAATTTTATCCGTTTGTTTTGTTCTTTCTTTGGATAATTAAAATTTAAAACTACTATTTATGTGTATGAACCATGTAATCCGGAGCTAATTGAACACTTATGAGTACTATTTTTGTGTTTTTAATTTTTAATTTTTTACATATAGGCGCACGTAACGGGAATCCGGAAAATTGAGATTTTATTAACTCTACATAAGAATATATTAAGGAAGTCCAAAACGGTGAGCCATTGAAAATCCAAGAATGTCCTAAATAAACTTAAATGGTTAAAAAAATTAAAAAAAGAGAGTTGGTCGACAGAGAAATAGTTACAATTCTCTGCGGGGGAATAAACAAGAGAAATTTCACAAAATTACAAGATGGAAATCTCTTTCTTTTTCCTTTTATAATGTTTTGCGTGTGGGACAAATAAAGTATGGCAGCCCTCAATTTCTCAAAAAGAGATGATATAAGCAAGCATCCATCACTTACATTGAGAGGCCTCTCAACGGTAGTCCAAAGCATGATTAATTACAAGAGAAACTAAATATGCACACAAGACTGACCAAAAACTTGTTGCAGCCGCTAAACAAAACATCAACCTCTTCCTCTTAATTTTCTTTGATACGAGTATTACACCGTATAATTGTTGTTTGCAGGGAATCAGCTCATCAGTTCCCTTAGTCTTTTTTCAGCAAGATTGGCAACCTTATTTTGAGGTTCAAGAACAAGGGCATGCTTGAAATCTGCAAATGCCAAAGGAAACAAATTGAGAAAGAAGCTAAACCAACCATAATTGTAAGTTTCTTTCTCCTTTCTTTTTTTTTTTTGGGTCAGCCACCGGAGTTGTATGTTGCATATGTAATGCTAAGACAGGCAAACCTAAAATCTTGAACCACATCAGACATGGCATGACACAGCATGGCTGGTACAATGGAAAATGAATAAGAATTATATGTGCTAGAGAAGTGAGAGTCAGTTCATCTTGTGCTAGGTTTATTTAATACTCTTGGGGTTATTTTTCGTTTAACGTCATTAGGGTTTCAAATTTTTTATGTTTAAAGCATTGTAACTTATCTTCCTTTTTAATAGAAAAAAGATAGCATCGCTTTCACAGTTTGTTCTTCTATTGGATTTTCATCTATTCATTTCTTTCCAATATGGATTGTAAAGCAACATGAGATACTGTCTTGTTACTGAGATTAGATGAGACATTCGAAAAGACATCACTGATAACATCTTCACTTCTCAAACCTAACTCATGCTGTTCATTTCAACCACTCCTCGAACCAAGAGGGATGGGAACCCAAATGCTTCATCAACATGTACTTGTTTCTATAATCTTGATGAAGATGATAAAAGGTCAAAGGTCCAAGGTGTTCAAGTTCTGTAGCAATATATCCGATTGCTGGCCAGATTTTCAAAATCAAAACAAAAAGTTCTAAAACAATCTTTCTATGCAAAACTAATCTTGTTCATAACTACTTATTGAAACAAAAATCAAGAGAAGTGCAGATGACTGAAGGCAACTACCCCACAGCGTCATGAAACTCACTAGAATGGATCTAGCAATCCATGACTCAATGAAGTGGGAAGACTACATGACTGCATAAAGTAGTTCACCTTGATAATCATACAATTGAGCTCATGTGATGATAAACAGATACGTGAAACATCAGTGCAGGATTTCCAAACATTGAAGCAGCTCAGCACATACAAAAGAATATGAAATCAGAGTTCTAACCTTGAGCAGCATCCTTATAACAAAGAAGTGATTCTCTGGCTGTTCCCCGTCTCATATATGCCTTCACATTCTGCACAAACGTCAAAAAAAGAAGAAAGGATCACAAATAGTAAAAAAATGAAGATGCCGTACAGAATAAAGGACACAATTTACATTCACATGTTCAAACTATATATATGTATCTGTTTGAACTAAAACGCAACGCTCATGGAGTAGAGATATTCAATAAATGGTCAGATCAGATAACACAAACTATGGCTTGTAATACCACAATGGTAGGTCAGTAACTAAATCTGTAAAGTTAAGAATCAAATTTAATCACCTAGCTTGAATCTGGTATTTTTCAATCATTCTATTTAATGGATGCTCCAGGCAACAGTAAGAGTTGAAGAGTAAAGAACCACAATCAAATCCCAGAAACAAATAAAACAATAATAATTGTTGCTCATCCAGTTTTGTACCTTACTCCACTATAGAAATATTGTTGAAAAAAAGAAGAGGAAGTTTCTAAATGACTTAGCGGTAAGCATCAGGAAGAGGTGTATTGAATTCCAAACTACCCATTTACTAACTGAATTATTGATTACATTAAGCATAACATGAACATGTTTGTAGTGCTTCGACCAATAGTTATAAAAACAATGAGTGTAAAAGATCTGCGTACTACAAAATGGCTTTATTACCTTTTTGTCAAGTGATATTGCCTTACTGCAATCCTCTTCAGCTTGCTGGAAGCTGCATGATTGAAATTGATAAGTGCATAGATGGAAACGCCAACAGAAAGATAAGTTGACAGACAGGTGAGCATTCATACCACCCTAATTCCAAGTAAGCAGCTGCCCGGTTGCAATAATAAGTTGCGCTCATCGTGTTTAATTTTATAGCTTCAGTATAGTACTTGACAGCCTTATTCCATTGCCTTCCCTTAAATGCAGCATTTCCCTGGAAGAAAATTCATGAGTAAACATAGAAATTAAAAGAAAATAATAATACTAATTGATACAATGGTTCTACAATTTTTTTTTTCTGGTAGAAAATGAAAATTCAACAGAACTGGCCAAAATATTCTACAAATATAGAAATCAATAGGAGCCAGAAGGGGAAAAACACCCCCTGAAGTTTGACCCATTGTATCACTTTCATTCTTAAATCTTTTTCTTTCTTTTTTGGCTGCCAAATTGCTCCTTAAACTTCACTTTTGTGTGTAAAACATCCCTGCCTGATCAATTCAGTCATATTTTCCATCAAAGTAGTCATGTGTAAGGCACATGACCACATTTTCAAAGAAATAATCATTCCTTTACGCCCTAACATTAATTATATGTATGAATGTTAAAATAACCTAATTATAAGAAAATAATAAATAAATAAATAATCTATCCTTTCCTTTCTCTCTCTCTCCTTCCTATCTCTTCCTTCCACTAAGAATCAGATTAAGATCATCATTCATTAGGAAAATACAGAGTACAGTAGAGCTCAAGACTGGGAAAAGGAAAGCATTAGCCAAGCTTATTTTATGTCAATTGCAAAAGTGATGCTGTGGAAAATAAAAGGTACCACTAACAGGAGAGGACAAAAATTTAAACCCAATTTATTAGCATATAAACGTGGCAAGTACCAGTTATGTGGAGAATGCAATGGAAAACTGTCAGGGTAAAGATGACAAACAATATTGCAGAACACTAAGCATTGAAAACTTAGATAAGATCTTAAGGTTGAAGAAACCTTCTCTTTTAAGAGTTCTGAAACATCCAGGTTATCATTGGTATCTGGCAATGGCGATGAATGGGATGCAATGCTGACTTTCTCCTGAATTGAAGAGTACATATCCAAGACTGTGTCGAGGAGAAATTTATCAACACTATGGAATGCGATGAATGAAATAGAGATGGGACTTTCTTTGTGCTTTCCTACTGGAATTGTAACCTGGAAATGTGCAAATATAATCATGAATAAATCAAAGCTACAGAAAGTCAAAGAGAAATATGAAGGCTGAAACTTTTAAAGTACTTAGTTACCTGACAGCACCCAGACATGCTGGCAATGCTTGATAATGCTAATGTTCTATCGTTGAACTCAGATGACTGTCTTTTCTTTGTGTTTAGCTTTAATGGAGGATCTGCAACTGTGGGAATCACTAATATTCCATCATCCTGGGAAAGAGAAGGTAAAAAATAGAGTTATATAAAATGAGGTATTGTACATATAAACCATCAGGTAGAAAGAAATTGAACATGAATAACAACAAAGTAAAGTCAACTCAATCTTTTCATAAAATAATTTTGTTCAATTAGCCCATATGATTAGCAACATAACACAATTTGACATGCAGAAATGCAGGAGTATGTTGGAGCTGCAGATTTTTATTCCCCTCTTCTGGTTTCAGGATGGAGGAGGATATAAGAGAGCTCAGGTTGCTGGAGCTCAACATGCCACTAAAAGCAGACAGGAAGACTACAGCTAACTAACTAAATCATTATTTAAAACCTCTATATTGTCATCCATGATAAAACAAAAGAACAACTTACTTCTATATATTATAAGGATGGAGAAATTGTCACGTTACTAAAGTGTTAAACAGGGAACCGGGTTTTAACCACAGGTATCTCCAATTCTCCAACCTAGGCAATATAGGATAGAGACTAAGAGTATCCAAGATACATTCTAAAATTACCAAAAAAAAAAATTTATACCTTCTCTTTATTCAGCCAGACTTAATATTTCTCATCCCTAAAACCTAGACCAATACTTTGAACAATCAACTTATCAGAGATAATTTTCCAGCTCACTCCACATACACTACATTGAATGCCTAGGAGTTGTATTATTGACCCTTGCCCTTTGAGAAATTTTGCTTTAAATGTTCAACCCATTGCTAGGTGATGGAACATGATTTTATAATAAGCACCTGCCTTTCAGTTATGACCAAAAAGAGTACCTTTTTGTTATGGGCAAAAAAAGTACCTTCATTTCAGTTTAAATTTCTCATTAAACAAAAACTACTCCAACAATGATGAGCAACACCTGTAAGTAGAATATATTTACAGAAAATGAAAACAAACAACAGCACCCGAAGAATATCTCTATACACAGAGAGACAGTACAACAAGAAAAACAAAAGCATATTGTGCAGTTTACAATTTAATGACATTTAAAACGTTTCTAAGCTTACAAAAGCTTCTTTCTTGGGCGTCGCTTCATTAGAACTTAACACCAACGAAGTGGATAAATCTATAAAATATTAAACAAATAAAACAATTTGACGGGAGTAGGGATACCTTTAAGAGACTTTGAAGGGCAGCTCTCATCTCAGTCCTTACTTTATATAGGGTTTTCATGTTTTCATGTGTAGAGTCAATTGCTGCACGAACACGATCTGATGCATCAGGTCCTAGCCTTGGTTTCGCTGATTTAACCCATTCTTCATGATTGGTTTTGAATTCACATCTGAAACGAATTTGTAGATGCCAATGAAGTTAGTACTAACAATTTCAAGTCCTCAACCAAACTGCAACTATCCTCCTGATTCGAGAACAGAAAGTGCTGAGAGAGAGAGAGAGATAACAAATCAAATTCCATTTACAATAAAGAACTAGAAATTTATGAAATTTGGAGAATTTGAAAATAAATAATTGACTTGAATAATCTTACAATACCTTTGTAACAAAAGCATCACAGAAGAGAGAGCTTTCAAAGTAAATATTTCATTTTGATGTTTTACGGATTCTTCACGAAATCCTTTTAAACCAGGTACATTTGAAGCAATATACTGACTAAAATTCATATGCTTCGGAGGTTGGTCTGCAGAAACAATAAAAGAAGCAACTTCAACACAATTATGCTGGTTTTATTTTTTATGAACAACTCTATCACATTATGACAACAGAGATATCTCATGGTAGACTTTAACATCGATATTTAAAAAGTAAAAGAAATGGTAATGACTATAAAGCCCTATAATACAACAAATCTCAAGTCAGGCAACTTACACCCAGATAGATGTTCAATTGCTTTGGTGACAACCTGTACTGTCTTCTCTGTAGGAACTTTAGAAAGCTGAAAGAGGTCATCAGCAAAAATAAGGCGCCTTGCCCTTTTAGTTTCCACTGACTTTAGTTGAAGCAAAACATGTCCAACATGGTGTAGAATAGATGGATCTCTGGTAAAAATTCCTAAAGGACCAGCACATAACAAAATGAGAAAATGAAAGAATAAAAAGAAAAATTATAAGCAAGCAAGAAGAAGTTCCCAGCATACCAACAGTGTCTAAACTCTGTGAATTTGGCGAGACTCCAATCATAGATACAGCCCCATGTGATGGTCGGAACCCAATGACGCCACAAAATGATGCTGGAATTCTCACACATCCAGTCGTATCAATACCTATAAAAGCATAAGAACTTCAAATGATCAGTTTGTATAATTAACAAGCCAAAGCACAAGGGTAAGTGCTATGTGCATGATTACATATTGAGTCCAATTTGAGTCCCTGAGCATGTCCTTGATGTCTAAAACCTTTTCTTTGATTGTGACTTGAGACAGATCACTGAAAGAGTGTGAATTTCAATATGCAAGATATGCCATGTAATCGAAACAACAGTAAAACGAAGTAGAAATTTGGCAAAAACAGTAAATGGGTGGTACAAACAGCAAACTAAATTGGGCAAGTAAAATATTCTCCAAATTAACAAAAAGGAACTTACCAAGAGCAAAGTCAACGAGACCAGCCGCAACAGCCACAGCAGAACCACTGGAAGAACCTCCCGGGATATGCGACTGCAATTGCGGATTCACAGGCGTTCCATAATGCACATTCTCACCAGTAATCCTGTTACAAATCAAAATTTCATTGCTCTTAGTTCCATTTCTTTCTTTCTTCATTTAATTTTTAGGTTTTTATCAATTTGAACATAAATTCGTCTAACATTACCCAAAGTTGAGTTCGTCCATGACTGTTTTTCCAACGCAAGTAGCCCCATTCTTCAAGAGAACCGTCACTACCAACGCCGTCTTCGTAGCCGCTTCATGCGTTCCCGCCCAATCCGGGCTCCCAAACCCCGTCACATACCCTTTCACATCAAATCTAGATACAACAAATAATCAACCAAATCAAAATCAGCACAAAATACAAAGTAAATAAACCGAAATTGAAAACAAACAAAAACAGAGAGAGAGAGAGAGAGAGCGAGAACGACATGTCGCTGATGGCGAAGGTGAGGGAAGCAAGGGGTTGTCTGGCGGCGGGAGGAGGGGGCTGAGGAAAGGGAAGAAGGTCGAAGCGAGGCTCCAGAAATGGTTCTCTGAGCATGATTTGGGCTCTGCTTCGTCGTTTTCGCCGTTGAGTCTCGGCCACGATCACGATCCCGGCGACGCTAAGACCGATGACGATCCAGGTCCTTGGGTTGGAGGACACATTGGCCTTAACAACCTGCAAAGGCTGCTTCCACATGGTGCCAATGGAATTGAGGAGGACCGAAGCTTCAGAATTCTTCTGAGCGAAAACAAGGGTTTTGGCAGGGTTTTATTTGCCTCTTTATTTTGTTTATTTTGTTTTATATTTTTTATATTTTTATTTATTTGTTTGTTTGATCAATAAGTTAATGGCCGCGCGAATCTTATTCTTTCCGAGAAAACGTCAGCTCAAGTAAGGGAGTAATTTTTGTATGTTTTGGATAGGGACTATTCATTAGGAAATATTTATGCTGATAAAGTTTTTTTTTTTTTTTTCTATAAACATTTCTATTAGAAGTTTAAAAGAATTTAAGGCTCGTTTGGTTACATTGGATTATACTGACTAATTTCTGTCAGATAATATTAATCTATTATGGAGAGTACTAACTATTTATCCATAATATTATAAGGCGTTTAGTGTTGTTTCCGATAAATAGTCTAACTAAGGGCCAGTTTGGAATTACTGTCATTTTTTTTTAAAAAAAGAGCCTCTGCTGTGCTTTAAAAATAATCAGTTGTAAAGGAGTTTCATGTTTGATAAACAATATTTTTAAAGTGCTATTATTATAAAACAGCAGTGTTAAAACCGTTTGGTAAATTTTAATATAAAACTGTTGTAACTATGAATAATGACTAAAATAAACATAATGTTAAAAGTGTTATGTACGCTAATCATGTGGTGGTGGTGGTGGTGACGGTGATGGTGGTGATGAAGGAGAAGGAGGAGAATGAGGTGGTGGTGGTTGTGGAGGTGGAGGTGGAGGTGGAGGTGAAGGTGGTGATGGTGGTGGAGGTGGAAGAGGTGGTGGTGGTGGTGGAGGTGGAAGAGGTGGTGGTGGTTTAGGGTTTAGGGTTAGGGTAAATTGAAATTCAAATGACATGAAATCTTTTTGGTAAGATTCATACGACAATTTTTTTTTTTCATTTGCTTTTGCCAAGATCTATATGATAAGATTACATGAACGTTATCATAATTGTAGTATCTCATACGTAATTATATTGACCAAACACATCAATAGGATTAATCTCAAAGGGAATTGACTATTAGTTTGAAGTCCTCAATGCTAGCAGCCCCATCTCCATCTATACTAACATTGAAGCAATAATCCCTTGGCAGTCTTCAAGAGACAACTCAAAACCAAAATCATCCCCCATAACCTCATAAAGCTCCTAAGCAGTCACAACCTCATCCTCATCATCTAGGATGATTTTGGTGACCCTAAGAGCGATTTGGGGGTTCAACTCATTAGTATCATTCCCACACCCATTATCCAGGGTTAGGGTTTTCGAGTTGAACCCCCAAATCGCTCTTAGGGTCACTGAGCCAAGTCCTAGTCGGTTGGCTTTGTCCAAGAACTCCTCTATGCTTAGAAACCCATCTCTGTTTGTGTCTCCTTGTTGCCTCATTGCCCTCACATCTTGCTCACTTGTCTTGTATCCAAGTGACCCCAAAATCCCTCCAGGCTCAACAGCATTGATTTTTCCATCATTGTCTGCATCAAAGGCTTTGAATGCTTCCACCAAGCCTAGGACTTGGCTCAGTGTCTCAATTTCTACAGAGAGAGAGCTTATTTGAGCCATGTAATTAGGTTTATGATCAAGTTGGTGTGTGCGAATTGTATTTAGATTTTGCAATTTTTATTGGCACATCCCCAACTATATATAAATGCTGCAAAAATGGATTCTTAGCTATGATTTTTATTGGGGTTTTGATAAAGATTTGGAAAGGAACAAAAGGTGATTCTTATGAAGAAAAAAAAAATTCACTTGAATTTTGGAAAACTGAATTATGAACCAAACTCATCCATTCCCCAGCTTAATTGAGCATCTAAAAATTGAAGCTTGAATTTTGGAAAACTGAATAGAAGCTTAATCAAATATACGAGAACTCTCTTTGTAAAGCAAAAAGTAGAAAGCAAAAGGGAGAAACTAGAAAGCAAAAATGCTTCTTCTTCCTCCCAAAAGACAGAAAAACCCAAGCTTTTTGGTTGCTCTCTGAAACATCGAGTTTCAATTCAATGCAAAACATAGACAAATAAATAATTCCACGATGCAATTACATTCATAACCTAATTTCCACAAAAATAAAAACTCATAACCTAATTTCCACAAAAAATTAATAAAAGAGGAAATATATAAAGAAAGAGAAGATGAAGATAGAAGAAGGGATAAGAAGCATTTGGAGAGAGTATGAGAGAGAGATGGATACCTGGAGAAGAGTGAAGAAAATAACATGTGGATAAGATAGCAGAGAAGAACCCTAGGGAGAAGAAGATGAAAATAGGGTCAGATTTTTTAAGTGAGCGGGTGTGTTCTTTCCCTAGCCGTATAATTAAGCGTGTATTATCAAAATCGGGGTGTACGGGTTGTATTAGTTAATTAAGTAAGGAGAGTATTAAAATCCCAACCCGCTTAAAACAGTCAGGTAATTGAATAATACAAGTATACACCAAACAATTGACATGGATTATACTCCTATACAAAGTCTAATACGATGTACCAAATGAGCCCTTAGAGCACCTCCACCGCAGGCCCCTAGCCTTGGCAACAGGCCCTCTTAGGGGCGATTTGGACCTTTAGCATGCAAAAGGCAGCCAGGGTAAGGCATGGGACCCACTAGCCCGGGCAATTCCTGATTGGGCTCAAGTCCGAAGGCCCTGACGTCAGTCGTGATGTCACACTAATTTCAGCCGCTCACGTCGGCGTGGCGTCACGGTACGCCCGATCTTGTGAACCCAATGAAAGACGCCACGTGGCGCTTCGAACTCTCCGATCAAATTTTGTTCAAAAATTCGACAACTTTGATTTTTGGCTAAAAAATTGCAAAAAACAAAAAAAAAAATCAAAATTTTTTTTTGAAAAAGTCCCAAAAAATTATGGATTTTTTCCCTATAAATACCTAACAATTTTATTCAATTTCCACAACAAATCTTCATACAAACTCTTCTCATTCCATATTTTTTACTTTCCACTCACATTTTTCTACTACTTTTCATTTGTATCAAAAAGCAAATGGCCTCTTCTGTCAAAGCCGGAGGCACGTGGACAACTCAAGAAGATATTGTGTTGTGTGAGGGATGGATGAATGTTAGTCATTGCCCGATCACGGATCATGGGCAATGAGATGATGTTCTGTAATATGTGGAGAAAAATTCATGGCGAATTTTGTGAAAGATCAGGTTCGCCTCGGACGGAAATAACCTTAGCTAGTAGGTGGAAAATTTTGAATAAAGAGTTAGGAAAATGGAGAGATGCATTGGCAAAAGCGATGGACAACATTCGAAGCTGTCAAAATCTTACCGATGAGGTAAAATATTTATAAATGTCATTTTATTCAATTTAATGTAACTTTTTTTTTCTTGCATTTCCAATTTATTTATATTTTGTTGCATAACAATTTTATTTTTCTTGCATTTCCTATATGTTTATATTTTATTGCATATTCATTTTTTTCTTGCATTTCCAAATTGTTTATATTTTCTTGCATTTACAATTATTTATTTTTAATAGATCATACAAGCACAAATGTGGTTTGATGTCATAGGCCAAGGAAAAAAAAGTTTCATGAATCACCAATGTTAGGACGTTGTGAAGAATTGTCGAAGATTCAAAATAATTTCCATAGGCCTGACGGTTGTGTTGAATGAGACGCCACTCTACGATTCGCTGGTGTTCACCCGTTTTGATTTTAATCTTGTGATGGTAGGGTAAAGTTCCCCATTGATGGTCAATAAGTCAACTTTCTTTTGTGCGTGACCGTGCCACTACTAGTAGTTTAAAACCCTAGTAGACTTCTAAAAATAGATAACTTGCGCCCCAAGTTACTGATTCTTAAACAAGCAATTGTGAATTTGGGAGAGGAATATCTCTCAAGTAAGTTCTTTTCTTGGGTCAGACTGGTAAGGGCTTCACAATTTTTCATAGTACAAAACTGGTAGTTCTGGCGGAATTGATAAAAGGAAGACAAAGCGTGTAGGCGAATCGCCTATTACAGGACTCAAGAGAGAAATGGCAACTCTGGAAAAGACAACAGAACTTTGGACTTGATTTCTGTATGGGTAGCTGCCTTTGAACTGGGCTGGACTGGATATGTCTATCTGGATTAAATTGTCAACACCTTCAACTGATGAGTTTCAGCTGGAAATTGATACCAACGTTTGAGTTTGGCAGAGCTTCAATTTATTTCGAACCGTGGAAGGCTTGTTGTACGGGCAGAATTGAGGCCTCTTTAGTCTGAAAATGACATAAATGGCTGGATTAATGGTCACTGAGCTGGAGCTGCGCTATGGTACCTACTTTGCTTGACCAAG
The DNA here is from genome assembly GCF_029339155.1 of Prunus mume. Lineage (NCBI taxonomy): Eukaryota > Viridiplantae > Streptophyta > Magnoliopsida > Rosales > Rosaceae > Prunus > Prunus mume. The sequence goes on along the minus strand of NC_142703.1, from coordinate 22,718,576 downwards.
GCTTTCTGTAAATTTGCTGAGGTTTTCATATTGTAAAAACCCGGACTCTACTTGACTTAGCTTGTGTTGAACCAAATTTGTAACGAAAGAAGTCTCGCTTTGTAAAACTGTTTCTCTGAACTGAAATCAGAGATTTGAATTCTAACTGATCTGTTTCTTATGGATCAAAGAGCTTTGGTTGCTTTAGTGTCTGAAAGTTTTTGAGATCAGTTGATTTTTTTGAGTTTGTCAGTTGTGACTTTGAGAGTTTTTGTCTTGATTGATTTTTTGGTTGTCCTTTGATCTGTTCACCTCATCTCATATTTATAGGAAATGCTGGAATGGGGTTTTTAATCTTTAATAATGGGAAGCAGATCTTTCAAAAGATCTTCCTTTCCCAATGCCGTAAAAGATGGAAGTTTATTCATTTTGGTAGAGAAGAACTATCAACAATCAGCTTTCATGGAGGTCTTTTCCTTGCTTTTTCTGAAAGAAAACCAACTCTCTTTTGTTCCCTGTTTGTTTTTTTGTAAAAAAGAACACAGTCTGTGATGATAGTCAGTTTGCTTTTTATGGTGAGCAACCCCCTTGCTATCTACTTATCTCTTGAAAACATAGTCTTCTTATCTCTTGGAAAGGTAACCTGCTTTAGTGCAGAGCTTTTCTGTATATGAAAAGGGGATTTCATCTTCTTTCCCTGGCTAAAAAAATGGAGAAGTCCTCCTGTAAGATATGCCTTCATTAACTCACAATCACCTCCTCTATGATAGTTGAAAATTTTGACTTTTTCCAAGGTCAGAAAGTCATGTGGGATTTCTTGAGAGAAAACCTATTTTAAGAAAGATCTGCTAACTTGCTTTTTCCTTGTGTAGAGTGAGATTTTTCTAAAAATGGCCAATAATGGCACTTTATATTTTTAGACTAGGGCTATATTCACAATATGCTAAAAAGGCATGGGCTTAATTTAGCTTCTTGGTTTGATTTCTAGTTCTCATAGATAAAAAGCCCAAAACGTTTTGTTCATGGGCCTTTTGATAAAAAATGGGCTAGCATGCAATATTTTGGCCTCAACAGCTGGCAACTGATTCGCCATTGGACTCCCCAATGGATCAAGACTCACTAGTCCAACGTCAGGCGAGACCTATTGGGAGAAAGGCAGCAAAGGCAAGAGATGAAGCACTTCGAACCATGAATGTGCACAATTTTTGGAGCAAATTGCTTGGAACGGCACACTGAGAATTGAGAGAGACTTGAAAAGAGAAGAAGCGAACAAGGCACGACATGAAGCATTTGCAATTCAAAGGCAGTAGGCACAAGAACAAGACATGGAGGACAGAGAGATGAAAATCATGGCCATGGATACGAGCCATATGTCTCCTGAAACAAAGTCCTATTGGAAGCTAAAACGAAGGGATGTTATGAGAAGAAAGCTTTTCCATGACGACGGACCTAGCAACACAGATTAGTTAAATGATCAAAACCATTAGGTTGTATTGAAAGTGTTGTCATATGTATTAATGTGTTGTATTGTTTCCCTTTTATTCAATATGTATTAATTTGTTGTATTGTTTCCCTTTTATTCAATAAAGAAAGCATTACAAAATATAGATATTTATTAAAAACATTTCTTACATCAAAACTTCGCATAATTAACAAACCACACACAAAACAAAGCATAATTAAAAACAAAGTATTAAACTTCACTTCATCCACAATGATTGCCTTTCATTTTCCATAAGTGCTCAATCAAATCAACTTGACATCTCTTGTGAACATAGGAAGATTGCATTTCTTGATAACGATCAATCATGGGGTTGTTGTATCGACCATCTCGAATTAACGGTTCATGCTCCATTAGTTGTCCATTTGCTCCCATTGGCCTTTCATAAATTCTAGTCAATGCCGTATTCATGGGATTGGGTTCGAACACCTCTGTAGCATCATAATCATACTCATCCTCCATAATCATGTTATGGAGGATGATGCAAGTTATCATAATGTTCCGCAACACCTCTTCATCAAGCATCCGAGCAGCACTCCTGATAATTGCCCAACGAGCTTGCAAGATACAGAAACATCTTTCCACCTCTTTCTTATAACCTTCTTGAAAGGCAACAAAGCTTTTTTCCTTCTTGGATTGGAGATTTGGAATTGTTTTCACGAATGTCGTCGACCTCGGATAAATTCCATCTACGAGGTAGTATGCACATGAGTATACGGTATTGTTGATTTGGTATGTGATCTGGGGGGAATGACCTCTCAAGACATCGTTGAATATCAGGGATTGACCAAGCACATTGAGGTCATTCTGTGATCCGGCAACTCCGAAGCAGGCATGCCAAACCCAAGTGTCTAACGAAGCTACGACCTCTAGAATTATATTTGTTTGGCCTTTTCAATTCCCATAATCTCCCTGCCAAGTAGTTGGGCAATTCTTCAACTGTTAATGCATGTAATCGATACTTCCAATCATGTCTGGGAAACCTCGAGCCTCGGCTTTTTGCACAAGCCTTCAGGATGTCCCTAGCCGTAGGTTTGTGGATCCCTCTTGTAGAGATTTTCTATTACATCACAAAATTTGACCAAGCACTCTAGGATAGTGGATTTTTCCATCTGCGCAATCTCATCCACCTGCTCTGCAGATGCCCCATACGCAAGCATCTGCAAAGCAGACTATAAGTTTTTTTCTCCGGAAGAAGACCCAAAACCCCAACAACATCATACTTATGATCGAAGTATGTGTCGTAATTGCAAATATCATGCATGATTTTTTGGAACAAATGAGACTGCATTCTATATCTCTCTCGAAAATGAGAAACATAATATAACGAATTTGGGATAAAATAATCTTCCAAGAGATTCTTACCCCGAGACTGCCTATGTCTGTTCACGTTCAGGGCACGACGATGGTGGTGTTGCTTTGATTCATTGAGCATACACACCGCTACAACCATTTCTTCCTCCTCTTCATCGGCCTCTTGATCTTCTTCAGCACATTTGCACCTAATTTCTTCCTTTTCTCGCTCTTACCTCTCCAACACCCTCCTCATGTTAGACATTGGGAGTAGAATGTGTTTTGTAAAATCTGAGAAATAAAATAATAGAGAAGATATGGTGTGAGAGGTATGAATTGAGGGTGTAGTTTTATAGAGGGATTGAGAAGATAGAGATGACACGTGGTGCAATTTTAGAGGGTGAAAATCTTATCTGAAATCTGAGATTAGATTTTTTTAATAAATATCCGAAAATCTTTTGTGAAATAAGACACGTGGCAACCAAGAATCTCATCCAAAAATTTTATCTGAAATTTGATAGACACGTGGCAATCGAAAATCTTATCCGAAAATTTAATTCGAAAATTTTATCCGAAAAATGTTATCTGAAATTTTAGGTGAGAATTTTATAATAAATAGTGACATGTGGCAACCGAAAATATTATCTGAAAACCTTATCAAAATTAATGGTTTTAAGTATAAGAAAATAGAAAATAAATTAAAGTGAGTAGTGTTTGCCATTGCTCTTACCCTTTGGGATGAAACCAAAAAAGACAAGGCTACCACTATTCACATGAATAGTGTCAAACCTTGCCTTGCCTTTGGCTTACCCCAGCCATTTGGGGTGGAGGTGCTCTTAGAGCAACTTCACCCATTTGCCATTTGTCATGGCAAGGGGGGTTAGGGCAGACACTATTCACGTGAATAGTGGTTGCCCTTACAAAAAGCATTGTGTGTTTCCACCCATTGCCATGGCAAAGGGCAATTACTATTCATTTTTTTGTTTTTTTCACAAATTTTTTACCTCAATAATTAATTTGGATAATATTTTCGGATAAGATTTTCAGATTCCTACGTGTCAAGACTATTCATATATCATAATCTGATAAAATTTCCTGATAAGATTTTTGGGTTCAAATTTCGGATGAATTTCAAAATTCAAATTTCAGATAAATTTCAAATTTAAAATTTTCGGATAAGATATCATGCTTCATGCCCCTCCGGTTTCAATAGAAGAAGCCATAATATGATAAAGAAAAATAAAACTTGAAAGTGAAAAAAAATTGAGTAGAAAGTGAATAATAGAAGAAGGAGAAGAAAATGTATGAGGATTTGGTGTTAAAAGTGAAGAGTATTGGTTGGTATTTATAGAAGAAAAAAAATTCAATATTTTTTTTAAAAAATTTCGATTATTTTTCATTTTTTTATTACACAAAAATTGGCTGCCATTGGATTGGAGAAAAAAAATCTGATCGGAGAGTCCAGAGTGCAACACGTGGAACTATAAGCGACCTTTGTAGCACTATAGCGGCACTTGTAGAGTGACGTCATGGTAAAACTCTGGCTGGAGCTCGGGCTAGCCCATCTGGTAGGTCCCACCATCTGCCAGTGTGTTTTGCCACTGGAAACAAGATTTTGGCCCAAAACCCCCTCCCCACCCTCCCCTTGGTTGCATTGCTGGAAATGCTCTTAGAGGGAGCAATTGGCACATAAACATGATTCTTTTAAAGCGTTTATATTATGAGAATGTTTAAAAGAATTTAGGGCTCGTGTACTTACCAGTAATGAAGGAAGTAAGAAATTGGGGAATTTAGGAATCGAGGAAGTAATGAATTAGTATAAGAAAAAGCATTCCCATTAAACTGTTTACTAACCATATGGAATCAGCACAGGAATGAAGTTGATTCCCATTGTCATTGTGTACTAATTCTCATGAATCATAACCTAAACTAATTGGATGGTGTTAAAGTCAGATGATAAATCATGGATTTTGAAAAATTAAGGTGACATTTCTCTTAATTTTTTCTTTAAGGTGACAAATTGAAACTGATGTATAAGTTCAGGTAATATATCTACAAAAATCTCATTTAGAAATTCTGACTTTTCTCTAAATTCCAAGTTTATTTCTCCTATCCAAACACACCACAGAAGAAGTTTATTTAGTCAATCGTCTATTATGTTGACACAAAAAATTAGTAGGAAATGTATTCCATAGTGGGTTTGAGTAATTTAACAAACTCCGTGACTTAATGTGGAGTAATTAATAAAAGAAAATTAAATTCACCCTAATAATTTATTTATAAACTCTACAAAACAATGATTATATTAAAAATAAAAGAAACGCCATTGAGTGAAGAAAGCATATAATAAAATCCAAGGTCTCTCTACTTAGAGCATCCACAATGGGCTCCCTAAATCACCTCCTTAGCTAAAATTTAGGTAGAAATTGAAAAAACCCACCTCCAACCATGCTCCCTATCTAACTCCTAAAATAAGGAGAGCTCTAGAAGCTCCTAAATCTGATGAGAGAGAAAGGACTCCTAATAAGTCCCTAAAATTAAATGCTCCTATATTTTAATATTATTTTAATCATTTATTTAATTCTAACTATTTTTTATTGTTGCTTTTGTGTCTATACTTCATTCAAAAATTGAATTAAAAAAGTATATAAACATTTATGACTCTTTAAATTAGGGAGCATAGTTGGAGTATAAATTTTATAGAGAGCTCTTAAAATAGTTTTTTAGTGTTTTTAGCTAAATTTTAACTAAAAAATAGAGAGCATGTGGATGCTCTAATATGTAGATTTGAAATTGAGTACGAAATTTTAGTTTTAGTTGATGTGGCATATGTCACATCATTAAAATACAAATAGTGACATCATCTTAGTTCAAGCATTCAAAACCCCCAAAAATACATTGGTTAATAGAAAACAACAAAATAAAAATATTCAAGATAAATGGGGCAAAACAGTCAAATGTAGTCAATAAACAAAACTGAAAAAAAAATTAGAAAAGGAAAATAGAAAAGATCGTGTTGCCAGAAATAAGAAAAGAAAAGCACACGTTGTAGACTTGCAGTTCTATTTCCACATAACTGCTGCAGTTCCAAATTTCAAAAGAATAATCAAAACTTCTTCAACAATCTTCACAAATGAGTTCTTCATTATATTTTTGTTCTTCATTTTTTTTATGTTCTTTAAAGCTCTTTCAGTTTCTTCTCCTGAATCTTCTCTCTCGAAATTGCTCTATTGTTTTTTTTTTTTTCGAATGCAATTTCTTTCATTATTTATGATACAATTTTTTAAACGGTTTCAGATATTTGATTAAGGTGAGCGGTTGCAGTTCAGTTTGTATGAAATAACTTTGTTTGTTAATCTCTTCAATTGTATTGCTTGGGTTCTTAACTATATTTGAATTCCCACCTTTATTCCATTGTAAAGTTGCACGTGGATTAAATGTAGAGTTGTAGAGTTTCGTCAGTATTAGGGGGAGCGTGCCATTTGGGGAGGCATACTCATGTATGGTGGACATCCGAGGGGGAGTGTTATAAATGCACAGAATGTGGATGACCACCATTACATCCATTACCTCCACCTTTTGATATATTGTAACCTATGTAATTAGTAGCCTTTAACTTATAATTTGTGAGTTCGCTTCCTATCATTGTAAGTCTATAAATAAGTGATTATGAAAGAAGAAGATAACAAGTTTTTTTTAGAGACTAATTTATATTGTCCTCCTCTACTCCTCATTTCTCTCTACAAATTCCCTTAGTTATATAACAATTGTGGAGTTAAAGAGAATTTTTTGTACCAAAAAAGAACAATTTTTTTTTTTTGTTTGGGTAAATACCACGAGGTGTCCCCACACCTGAAGGGTGAAACTAATCCCCGCTCGGGGTTTGGCTTGCCCTTGGCCACAAAGTGCTCCTAACTGGTTTGCCAACTGGAGGTGGTAGTTTGTCAACCGCACCACACCTTGTGGTTCCAAAAAAGAACTATTTCACTTCACTATGTAAGGAGTTTAGAGCACTTCCACCCATTGTCATGGTAAAGGGTAAGGGCAGTTATTGTTAACGTGAATAGTATCTGCCCTAACAATATTTTTGTTACTTTTTCACTCATTGCCATGGCATCCCAAGGACAATTACTATTTATATGAGATTAATTTTATTTATATGTATGAGATTATTATTATTATTATTATTTTAAAAAAAACATTGTTAGTATGTATAAAAAAATATTATGTATTTTTTGGTAATTTTTCAGAATTGTTACAAGACATTATTTTCTTTCCTAACGTCACACCTCGAGCAACATGACTCTATTGTTCTTGCCTTCAGGCCTACCTAATCTTGGTGGAGCCCACCATTTACCCAAGTTGGATTTCATTGCTGAAATTAGGGTTGGGCATTTAAACCGGTAACCCAGTCAAACCGCCCAAACCAAACCGATGGTTTGGGTTGGTTTGGTTTTTTTTCAATCTTTTTTTGTTCATTGGTTTGAACCCAAATCAAACCGAAATATATGGTTCGGTGTACAGTTTGCAATATTCAAAACCACGGTTTAACCAAACCAAACTGAAGATATTAAAAAAATATTATATATAATATTATTATAAGAAATACATATATCTATATATATAATACATAGTTTCAATCTTTTCTTTTTCTTCTCTCTCAATCTCTCTGTTTGTCTTGTCTTCAACAGTCCCTATCTCTCTATTTTTTTTTTCTCTTTCTTCTTACGTCTGTCTTCACTCTCTCTCCCCATCTCCCTCTTCTTCTTTTTTCATTCTTCTTCTTCTCTCTCTTTTCTTCTTCTTCTTCTCCATCTCTCCCTCTTTTTCTTCTTCTTCTCCTGTCCATCGCTTTTATTTCTCTCTCTCTCTCTCTCTCTCTCTTTCTCTCTCTCTAAGAAAGCCAAAAAATCGAAACCGAACCAAACCAAACCACCAAGTCTGGTTAACCGAAGTGGTCGGTTTTCATCAATTATGGTTTGGTTTCGGTTTTCAAAATAGCCAAATTGAGGCCTACGGTTCGGTGTTCGGGTTGAGCCTAAAATCGAACCAACCCAAACAGAGTCCACCCCTAGCTGAAATGGATTTTAAAAACGTAGGGGGGCCTTTTGCCTGAGCTAGATTATAAAATTCTCACCTAAAAATTCAAATAACATTTTCAGATAAAATTTTCAAATTAAATTTTTGGAAAAAATTTTTGGTTGCCACGTGTCCATATTTATTATAAAATTAATATCTCACTCATCATACAATTGAAATACTCCCGGTTCTCATAGTCCGACACAATTGAGTACAAGGACGACTCAATCATTGGCGGAGGCGTTTCCACCGGATCACGACGTGGTGGAGTATTTTCCTTAGGATGACGTAATAGTGCCATTATTTCGACCGGGCGCACTGGGTATTGCCGACATTGTTCACTTGAGGAGCCATATGTAATGGTTTTCCTCTTTTTTGTTTTGCCTTGAATAATCTATTTAAAAAAATGAAATTGGAAATGCAAGAAATATATATATATATATATATATATAGGACATTAAATTGAATAAAACTACAATTAATTTTTTTTTACCTCGTCACCAAGATTTTGACTTCTTCGAACGTTTGTCCACAACCCTCCGGCTTCGATGGAAGAGACCATTGTATTTTTGCACAAATGGAATTTTGTAGTAGAAATTTTGGTGTGGAAAGTGAAAAATATTAGAAGGAGATGAATTTGTAAGAAGATTTGGTGTGGAGAGTGAATAATATTAGTAGGTATTTATAGAAATTTTTTTACAGAATTTATTGATATTTATTTGATATTTTTTAGCCAAAAATTGGATAGCCATTGGATTGGGCAAGATTTTTTGATGGGAGGCTCCAAGAGAAGTCACGTGGCTTGTAGCCGTTGGGCTATGTGGGATGATGGGTCAGCGCTAACGTCAGGCTGATTTTCAAACTTTTTTTTACTGTTGGCACGTAAAAGCCTTCGGGCAACAGCCCAGTCCATTTTTGCTTGTGGGCCTGCCCAAGCTGATGGGCCCCATTCCTTGCCCGGGCTGGGTTTTCTGCGCTGAAGGTGGAAATCGAGCCTGGGGGTACTTTTGCCAGGGCCAGGCTATGGAGCTGGACTTGCTCTGATGGCATCTGACAGAAAAGAGCTCAAGAGAAAATAACGTTGTTAACAGCATCACGTGGGCAACATAAGAAAATACAGAGAGAGCTCAAGAGAAAGAGCAGTGAGCCAGTTATTAAATTTAAAGCAAGCTAAAGGGACAAAAATGTACAAGTAAAAATAAAGATAACAAGAATATAACATCAAAAAACAGAATGGATTTATTCTCATTGGGGGCATTCCAAATCTATAATAGGATGCTTCTCTATTACATGCACATATAACAACCGATGATTCAACATTAACCCAAAGCCACAATGCAAAATACAGTATTACAGTGATGTATGTATCTACAAGTCCAAGAGATGAAGAGATATTATATTAATCACACAACCTGATTGCAAGAAAGTAAAATTTTACAGAGGAAGCCAAGGGAGAAATACATAGACTATATATTGACAAGGATTCCACACTTGCGCTCGTTTCATGAGATTTCAACGCTGGAGTTGGATCATAACATATGTCCTTGCATCCTGAGCCAAAAGAAACCCTGATATACAAATCCCAGAATCCAAGTGAGTCGTTTCGCTTCTATTTCACCCCTTGAGACGAACCACAATGCAGGATATGTCATCCTTGCTGTCTCTGTTTAATGCCTCGGCTACTAATTGTTTGGCTGCCTTATGCGGGTCTTTTGTCTTTCTGGCAATATCAACTGCCTCTTGATTAGACATGACCTGAATAAGCCAGAAAAAATGGGAAATAGACAAACATGTTTAAAAGAAAATTGCTGCGAGCATGTCATTTGATTAGAAATTAATGGAATTGACAGCAAAGAGAGAGACATATATCATGGATGAATAACAGTTGGGAAGGAGTAGGGCAGAGAGAGATTACCTTCCATAGACCGTCACTTGCAAGGATGAGAACATCAGTTTCTGATCCAACATCAGAACTTCGGACATCTGGATCGGACCTCAAGTGTGTCTTGAGATTCTTGTCTCCGAAAGCTCGAGATACAGCCAGCTGACCATTCACCCTTGCAACATCTCCTAATATAATATCCAACATACATCAGTTACATTGAGTAAAGAAGGAAATGCAAATCAAACAGCGGTCAATGACAAAAGATCCAGCACACAGGTTTTGAGCTTCTGTACAAATTCAAAAGGGCAGTATATAGCTGCAAGCATGTCATTTGTGCATAGTGGAGATAAACTCTATACTTTCACTATATTAAATTCCTAATGAATAGAATAAAATAATTACAAACAACAGAAAAATCCCCATATAAGAACACTCACCAGATTCAAGTGATATATACCCATGTTTATAAATATGACATAACCTCCCCCAGTTCGAAATACCAGATACAATAATTTCAAGAAAATAGAACCAGAAATTTCTTTCTGCTAACAGCCTATCATTGACCAACCTCAAGTAAATCAGCTGAGTATCTAAAAATTCATGTATCTAAGAATATGAACATCAAGAACTACGATACATATCTAGATAATGCAGTTATTCCATCTACAGAAACATTGTTTTAGACAGAAAAAAGAACCCCAAAAAATTCCAGTACGCAGCACCAGTATTTCATTTGCAGACAATCTTATCGGTATAACAAGCACAACATTGTGCCAAGACTGAAGAAAAGGCACTAGGCTAATTCCAATATATATTTCTAAAAAGGAAAATGATAATTTAAGTATATTCCAACATCCTTTGGAACACAAAATTACAAGAGATTCAGCCATAAAAAAAGGAAAATTCTGATTTTTCTATTTGTTTTGTATGGCTCGGGGTATACAGGTCTATGACTATGTATCCAAGGGGAATCGAGCATGAGACCGCTTCCTGAGGTGCCTATCTCGGCCTGACCTAGCACTGGACTAACCCTAGGGGTTAAAAGATAAAATTCTCATCGAAATGAGGCACAACAAAAAAATAAAAAAACCAAACTACATACCCACCTCTAGCCATTTTTACGTCTCTTTAAGAAAAAGTCCCATGTGCCATTGCCCAATTTTATCATTTTTGAAGGAAGGAAAGGGTGAAATGCTTCAGTTCCTAAACTCTTCACGGGATGAGGCTGATGTCTTACAGATGTTCATAAAAAAATCGTATGTGTGCTCAAGTGTGTTCGTGCCAAGAAAGTTCACATAGAAAACTCTTTGGGATACACAGGGACAAATGCAAAGAGGAAAACCTTAATGGTGTTCAATTAAATTTTAAATATAAATTAATAAGCCACAGTCATAGGAATAACAGGTTTCTTAGCCATTAGATTGCCAAGAAAAGACCTCATGAAAGTCAATCTGGGCCCAACTAGAAGCATGAGGGGAAAATACGAGGTACTAGGATTATAGGATTCAAAAAAAGGGACCGACCCGTATTTTGAAGTAGAAAGCACTTTCTTTGTTAGATAAATATGTTGCAATTTCCAAGTCCTATCTATTAAACATTTGAATGTACCTGATAACATAGATGTGTTGTCTGAAAATCTACATAATTGAATGTTCTAAGTAGACACCCTCGTAATTTATTTATTTTTCAAACAGTATGAGGGTGTCAATAGTTAGGCAATGAGGTTTACTTTGAACCTTTGAGTTAATTTCATGATCAAATCCGTGTCCTAATTACTATTCATGTAAAAATGTAATGACGTACACAATCTAAAACCTAAAAATAGAGGCTAGATCAATCAGTAGGGACCATAAGTTCTTTAACATGCACACATGCACACATACACACATGCGAACACATATGCTTCAGAATTCAGGATCTGTGAGTTGTTAAAGAACCTGGTTGGCATAAAAAATAAAAAAGAAAAAAAAAAGAGGTGTTAAAGAACCTGGCATGTTTGAGACAAAGCCACCTCTGTCCTCAATGCTGCCACGCTCGGTGTTGGGTTCATGATCAATGCTCATCTGTACTGCCTGCCCTCTCCTTGAAAGAACTGCTCGTGAGTCTCCAACATTGGCAATCCATAACTTGTGGCCATTTATGAGAATTGCGGTAACTGCAGTAGATCCACCTCGTCCCAAGTCAGGACTATGCGATAGAATTGCCTGGTCTGTTCTCTCGTAGGCTTTCGAAATGGACCTGTTGGGATCAGTCCAAAACTCCTCCTAAAATTGAAATAGCATGATTAAGTAATAAAACTTCCAAATCAATGTATGTAAATGCGCTATGAATTCCTACTGCAAAATCAAATTATTTTTACCCATATATTCATATATCATATGACCATCTTTGCACGTTTTCTTTTTACATAGATTCCTTCTTAGGGAAAAAAATTATTTTACCTATAACTTCAACAAAACCAAGTTAAAATAGAACTTCTTAAAGGTATAATTTAATTTTATTGCAAATTTCTATGACCAATGAAAGAAATCAATTCAATTGCCATGTAAAACAGAATGATAAATCTCCCTTGTGGTGTCAAAATGCCACTTTCAGGTTATGATTTTAATATAAAACCAATAATACTTCATCTTGGATCAACAACTCACATCCTTTAAGATATTCGGAAGCAAATGCTTCTGAAGATAGGCAGGCACACTGTCTCCCAAGTGCCCATCATAGATGGCAAACAGTCCAAGTTCATGGCCCTGGGAGTGCACAAATTTTGCAACATGAAAATCTTCCATTGGATGATTTGCTTTTCCTTTTACTAGGCTAAAGCCATACTTGACTGGGCCCTGATGGCTCCTACCCTTGCCGGAGCTACATGAAGATCGCCCTCCTACAACCTAAAATCAGAGGAACTTTTAACTTCCAACTAAATCCTGCAGAACCAATAAAGTATGCATATGGGAATAATAGAAAAGGTAAAACTTGTAGAAGTCAAGACCATAGTAACCTCTGAGCTGCAGACTGAACAATATTATTTGAAGAAACAGACTTTGAGACAATTAATCCAGCTAAAAGTTACATTCTGGCAAGGACTTGCAATTTAAACCAATGAACTAAGCTAAATATCGCAATATTGATTCTGCAGTTCAACTTAAGTGGTAAATTTAAAGGTAGATTTGGTTTCACATTCACGAGAAATTTCTACTGAGATAAGTAATAAATCTGTTATGGTCTACCACCAGTACCAATCATCAATAATTTTTTAAAATAAAGTGCCGTCTAGTTTCACTTTTTGTAAACCAGCTTGTATACATGAATCTTCACAAATATGGATAGAATAATGTACAGTTACATTCTTCGTTGTGTTTTTGAAGTCTGTTCCCAAACCATATTCTTTCTTTTCCCCCAAAATATGGCGTCTTCACCAGAAATGGACGAAAAGTTATTTATAATTCATTTCAAATCTCTTTATTTTGATTTCTAAAAGGGAAAAACTACGGGAAAGAACTGCTTAAAATGGATTAAAGAAGTATTTTTGTGAAACATTAAACATTTTCCTTTCCTTTCACTCCATTTGAGAAAAGCAAATATAAGAAATGAAGTTTACCAAAATAATTCAGTAAAGGTAACGCATACTCATTCTCGAAATTTTTGAAAATCTGCACCATTTTGAAACAGACATAGATATGGCCTGAACTAAAGCAGTGACTTATATACAATATCAAAATATTAAGTCCCCCAAGTTCATCATAGAATTGCCATACAACGGTAGATCAAAAGACCACAGGAAGTTAAACAATATACCAAATAACAAATCCCCAAAGTATCTTACAATATAAACAAAACTAAGCACCCCCTGCAGAAAGTAAATATGTGTGCAATTACTAGAGAGGAAAAAAAAAACATAAAGGAGAAAAAGCTAAGATATCCTTGCCTGAGAATAGACAGAACTGAAGCAACACAAGTTATCCATATAATTCAATCCCACCTCAACTTGTTCCTCTATCACTCAACATCTACCTCTTCTGCAAGCCAAAACAGAAAACACAAAAGGGAAAAGAAACTTAATCCTTCAAAAAGAAATCTCAGCTGATAAAAATTTCAACTTTTCTGGAAATTCTACAAAATACAAGATGAAAACCATAATTACTGATCAATTTAAAACAGACCCATCATCCAAAACAACCAAAGGACCCCATGACAATCCAAAAACCACATAAGTTATACAGAATTATGAAATTTGTAAACTCAAAATTCTCCTTACCGATCCACCAATCTCCTAGCTTTCCCAGAAAATGAAAGAGAAAAAGCTGCACAAGACTTGAAAATTGGATGCTTGACCCTCTCTTAGAGAGAGAGAGAAAGAAAGAAAACTCTACGAAGCCACCACTTCAACACAAGAAAAAAAAAATCAATCTACTATTGAAAAAAAATCATTATATATATAAGTAAGTATAAATAGGAAGCACTGGTTGAAGGTGTGTAACCGATGGTAGTCTTCATGAGGAGTCTTTGAAGGGCAAATGATGGCTGCCAAAAGGCAGAGCTTGCCCTTATTGACTTTGCAGGATTTTATTATTTATTTATTTATTCTTTTAATTTTTTTGGTTTGCTTTGTTTACTTGGTTTTGTTTTGTTTTGGTTTGGTTTGGTTTGGTTGGTTTACTGTGACTGTTTGTTTGATTATTACAACAATTTACAACTGTTTCTTTGAGGTTTCATGGATTTGTTGTTCTATCTTTCTTCTCATTATTGCCAAGAGGGGTATTGGTTCGGTCGTCATCTCCCTGTGTAATGTGGGGACCTTTTCTTCCAAAAGTCAGCCCATTTTTCCTTCCTTTTCTATTTGGAACCTCGAATTGTCCGTATCATTTTCTACGCGTCTTTAATTGGAACATCTCAACTCTAAAAATAAGATAAATGAAGGATTAATAATGGCACGTAAATATATTTGTTTTACTTTGAGCACCTTGATAGATGCACAATTGTAACAAGGATTTTTAACACGAAAGAGTCCCTGAATGATGTTCCTCCCCTACAACTCATGCTCATGTATGAACTTTTGATATGAAGATGTGGGCTCTCGTCAATTTTGACCAATATTTGAATCGCTTAAGTATATATGTTGTGGCTTGCTCTCGCTCCCAAACCCATGCTCAACAAATTCCTTCGTTGGTTTCCTTGGACCTTCCTTTTTTGGTGGCTACTTCTTGTTTTGGGCCTTTATTTTATTTGATGGAGCCCTTGCTTTTATTTTTTTGACTTTGTATTGGACTTTTATGTAACTTTATTTAGTAATAATATGTTCATTCCCTTAATTTAAAAAACAAAAATAAATAAATAAATGAGTTTTTAGCATTAAACGAAATTATGATGGGTTAATCCAACGATATAAAGCACATTTAAATGCTATTGGCTTTCATCAGCAAGCCTTGATTATGGTGAAACTTTTATCCCAGTGGTAAATCACTTTACTATCAGACTCATTTCGGCCTTATATATGCAATGCCACTAGCCCATTCATCAATTGGATGTTCAAAAGCATTTTCATGGGTATATTGATGAAGATGTGCATATGCGCTAACCTGTTGGCTTTGTAGACCTTCATTTTCCCCACTCGTGTGTGCAAATTGAAACGGTCTCTTTATAGACTTAACCAAGCCCCATCAACCTGGTCCCATTGTTTCCATTCATTTGGAGCAATTGGGGCTTTACAACTATTGACTTTGAATTCTTTCGGCCCACCTGGTCAATTGTTCGAATAAAATAATCGAATGGGTCGAGCGAAAGTGTAACAAAGGTGTTCTTCTTGGTGCGAGTATGTGCGGTGTGCCAATACCACAGTCACAAAGTGGTCTTTGGGTACAAATGGAGGATGCCTATTCTTTCAACTAATTGCGGCCGAGTTAGGAACATATTCTCGTCCATGAGGTTATATACCTAGGCAACCCTATAAAATGGATGTGTTTGGCGTTGGTGTCACTGAGCTTGATAGCTCAATGACTGTAGATAACTTAGGAAACTCAGGAAGCTTAAGAAATCTATTTCGGGAGGAATGAATGGTGCTCGAGGGATGACTTTGTAAACGGGAAACAAGAAATCCTTGTTGACATATTGAATGAACGATTACAATGGATGCTGCTCAAGAACTCGGAACTTTTTCAGAGTTCTCGTTGATATCACTACATGGAATTGTAAGAAAAGCACTAAAACTTCAAAACTACATGATAAAAGTTAAGAAGTGCATTGAGCAGCCTTTGGGCTTGATTTGTTGAGTTGGTGTTGGCCCCCTACTTCGTTCTACTTCCTTGTATCTACAGATTTTGTGATTTGTTGACCAAGGGAATGTGTGCTCAGTGGACCTCCAATCCAACATCACTACTTCTTGCCTACACTTTTGTTTGTGATTGGTCAGGATTGATTGATTGGGCGGGGAAAAAGGGAGCCTTCGATCTAGTTTTGACAACTTGGGATGTGGGAAACTAGCCTCATTCAGCTTCGTTTTTTGTCCTCTCGGTGAGAAACATTTCTCAACCTTGAAGAGTTCGATCAAGACTCTCTTCATCATTTAGGCCATCTCCAATCCATGAGGTCAAACTCAAAATATTCTAAATTTTAGCCCAATTCATCTCCCAACTTAAGAAAACTATTGCCTTGACTGGAAAACTTTTCAGTGGAGCCCACTCAAGGTTGATGAAACCCATGTGCAAAAGTTGTCACGCGCTCGTTGCACAACACTTCTTTTTTCTTAAAAAAATAAAATAAAATTCCAACAATAACCCAAATTAATGATTCATATTAAATCCAAGCCATTTTAACGGTATAAAAAAATTTCAACACTGAAATTTAAATCGAATGGTTAAAATAATATTTTAAATTAATCTAAATCATATGCAACCCCAAAACTTGCTCAAAACTCTATAAATACCCACCTATTTCTCAAATAAAATTATATTTAAGAAATTTCAAATTTTTTTTAATGTCAAATTGTTCAAAAAATTAAATTATGAAGTTATTTAAAAAGATTAAATAAATAAAATATATGAATGCTCTTCATCTATCCTTGTTAATTCATATAACTGGTTAAGCAGACCTATACGTCTCATACCATGCTTATATCACTAGGTCTCAAATGCCCATTTATATGAACTAACCCTCATTTCAATCATCCTATAGTTCCCCTTTTGTTAGTCATCTTGCTGTGGGAGCGATTTTCATCCCACGAAAATATTCATATAAGATTCCGTCTTCCTCTTCGTCATCTCTTTGTCCCTGCAAAATAAATAGGAATAAGAGGACCACACCTAGGGCGTGTTGGCCAATGGCCCTCTGATGCCTAAGTTAGTTCAAGTGATTCGTAGAGAAATAATAGCTAACGAAAAGGGTACGGAGTTGTATGTATGGTGTGATCCAGAAGGCCAGAGCTGTGTGTGGTGGCCAGAGCCTTGTGTGAGAAAGAGAAAAAGTGTGGCGGCTAGGGTTTGTGAAAAATAATTTCTGCAGAGTTTCAGAGAAGAATTTAGACTTACCTCAACCCTTATGCATAGCCATCTATTTATCGGAGCCTCGGAGGCTAGGGTTTTAGAAGAATAATTCCACAAATGGAAATGAATTATTCTTCCTTGATTTTGACTAGATTGGTGTAATTAGGGATTTGATTTAAATCAAATCCCTAATTAAGGCAAGAATCAAATAAATCCCCAATTAAATCAGGTAACTCTCCAATTAGGTCAAATAACTCCCAAATTAATTGGCTTAATTATTTGACCTAGGATAATTTGCTTCCACAAATGCCCCCCCAACTTCTGCATGGCACGTGATGGCATGGAGGAGGTGTGAATTAATCGTTGGGCTATCTAGCTGTAATTGGGGTTCCTTCTGTAACTTGGGCTCCTGAGTGGAGGAGGTCTTTGACTTGCTAATTTTCTGAAATTAGACTCCTAGTTGGAATGGGCTTGAGATTCCTTGTAGGTTAAGGTACTCCAATCGCTTTAAATATGAGGCTCCTCCTTACTTTTTCTTGCAAGAAACACTTCCCATATTTTCAGAAAGAGAGTTTTTAAAAGATCACCTGCTTGTCAAGGACGATAGAGCGCATCACTAGGGTGGCTAATTAACTCCTATCTTCTGCTTGTAGCAAGTGACATCTACAAGAAATTGGAACTTGGGCCGAACATGGCTAAGGTCGGCCGAGCTTTGAACATCCTTCCGAAGTTTCGCAAGTGGCGCTAGCTGTTGAGCTAGTATCGGGAGGAAGTCAGTGGGTTGCCCCCTACCCAGGATGTTGAGAGATGGAAGCAACATGGTCCTGACCCTAATGATGTGCTTGTTGGACAGGAAGAGTGTTCTGCTAAATCCCCTTCAAAAAGGAAGGTTGTTGCTAAGTCTTTAAGAGATGAAGCTACTTCTTCGCAGGAGAAGAATGTGTCTCCGTTGAGGAAGACGCAAAGGTTCCCTTCTATGGAGAAGACTCAAGTAGGGTATGTTTCATCATCATCTGCTAGGGTCAAACATCTCGTTGGTGCAGATGGCAGGAAGGTTGGTGGTACTTGCAGTGCTCGAGATGTTATACTCAAGCCTTATGCTGACAAGCTTGAAAACCATGATTTGCTCCATAGAATAGCCCGTGCTCAATCTAGCTCACCTGCTAAGAGGCAAAGAGATGTAGATATTCCTTTTTGAAGTTCGGGTCGTCTGCATCAGTCAAAGGATGGTGATCGAAGCGGGAGGTCTGCTCATGATCCAGCTGTTGAGTCACGAGCTGTCAAATGTGGAGTTGATTCAGCATCGTTGACTTCTTTAGAGGTGAGGTTGGCGGAGGCTAAATAGATGAGAAAGTCATCTGTCTGAGCGAAGGGTCTTCTTTAGCATTGGCAATTGATCCCAGGTGGACAAGTCCAACCCTGCAGGGGATGCATGCGTGTCTGATCTGTTCAAGACGAACTTTATGTCAAACCCATCCAATTGTGCTGAGTTGGTTGATCAAATCCATCAGGCTGGAGATCTTAGTACTTTCTCAAGTCTTTCCTTGAAAAAACAAAGGGAAGCAACATTTCGTCTACTTAAAAAAAGAGTAGCTTTTGCTGCTGAAACTATCCGAAACTTGTATGTTGTTGTCCCCTCCTCTACTACACACTTGGCTAGTTGAAAATATGCATACTTTTGTCTTGAGTGTAAGAATGTTGACATCTCTTAGTTATGACAAGCTCCTAGCTGGATTTCGCACTTATCACAAGTCTGCTGAAAAATCCAAGTTTGAAGCCATCATAGATGCATACAAGTTGGGCTACCTGCACTGCACAGATGGGACTGCTCCTTTCTATGCAATTGAAGACGGAGACATCGAGACGCTCTACCCTGACTTGTTTCCTATGCGAGGAGGAATTGAAGAGCAAGTAGCTAAAGAGGATAGAGCAGAGGACGCAGTTGATGAGATGGTGGCGGATGTCGCAGAGCGGTGGTAGAGCTGCTAAAGGCATGGCTAATCAAGTGGATGCCGAAGAGGCTGCAGATTAAGGGCCTACTGCCGACATCTCGAAGTAGATGAAGACTTCTTTATTTATTTTCAGCTTTTGTAGTTTGCTTTCTTGCTTAGAATAATTGGTCTTGTTTGACCATTTTCTTTTTGTTGAACTTGGCCGATTGGTCAGCTTGCTATGGAAATTTAGTTATTTTTTCAACTTCAACTTGCATATCGACTTGTGAACTACTTCAGTAACCAGTTTGTGTCTCCCTTAGGAATTTATGAGTGCAGGGTCCCCTTGAGGACTCGGGCATGTTCATATCGCATATGATGTTTTCCCTTAGGAAACTTGACAAGTGCCAGGGTCCCCTCTTGAGGGACTCTGAGCATGTTCTGCATATCCCGTAGGATGTTTTTCCTCAGGTTGTGGCTTGTTTGGCCTATGCCCAGAGACATGTCAATGAAGGTGTGGGGCCCATTTGGCCTATGATCCGGAGACATGTTGATGAGAGTGTGGGGCCTATTTGGCCTACTTCGAGAGACTTGTCGATGAGTGTGGCCCGTTTGACCTACGTCTAGAGACATTTCAATGAGTGTGGCTCGTTTAGCCTACACCTGTTTGTGCTTAATGAATCACGGTCATGAACTAATTGAAGAGACTTCCCTTCGGCCCTAGCGCCTGCCGTTTCGTCAAGCATTTCGCCTTCCTAAAAACGAAAGAAGAGCTACAAAGGCAGAATCCTCTCGGCTTCACGACCACGGTATTGAAGGTCGAGGCCGAAGGCCGTAAAAGACACGGCTTAAAAAGGCTATGGTTAAATCACCACGTGGCCTCAGGGTCCCACGCTTCATTTAATGAAGTAATGTCTCTGACTTCGCAACAAACCCACTAGTTACAGAAACATTAAATGCACAAGGGAAGTGACTAAAGTCAGGATTTGGTGATGGAAATTAGGGTGGTTCAGGCGCAGACATTCTCACAAGTAATCTCACGACTTAGGGTCGGATCACCAACCACGGACGAGCATTAAATGCGTTCCCACGACCAAGGGGAACCCATGATCAGGGCGGTGGCGAGATTTACCGAGATTTATGGGGGTCACACCACCATGCTTTCAAACCCAAACCGCCATGTTTCACGATCCCAAATGCCGATTTGACTACCCACTTACCCCGGTCAGGACTCCACCGCGCAGGTCTTGTCAGCCTCGAATATCCCTCCAGGACTCCTATAAATACTAAGCTCAGGACTACATTCAAAGGGTTCAAACACCAAACCAAAAGCCTCCCACGAGCAAATTATATTTCCCTGTAATGCACTTTCAATACCTTTATTTGTTGTCTTAGGAGTAGTGGTAGATTGTAAGGAAAATCCATTCATCAATATATCATACGACCCTTGATTTTCAAGGCGCCGGAGCACCATCCCTGTTATCGCCTCACTCACCCCATATATCATACGACCGTCGCTCTACGAGCAGCGCGAGCACCTTGCCTAAAATCCGCCACTAACACCACCACTAAGCGGCCTTGTAGCTCGGGCCGTGAACACAACGGCGAGATCGGTTCCTCTCTCGGCCATAATCGTTTGATTAGAGTCGAGCGTAAAGCAGGCACAACATTTAAACCATCTTCTGCCCGAACCTCATCATCATCTCAACACACGGTGAGCCGTCTTTGCACGCCTGCGCACAACCGCATCGCATCCAAAAGAAGGGCGTCACGTGTTGATGTGCATCCCCTCGGCCGGAGCACCGGGCCGTGAGATTGCGACGGACAAACAACACCCGAGACATAACGATGAGAGTATAGGGCCCATTTGGCTTACTTTGAAGGCGTGTCGATGAGTGTAGCCCGTTTGGCCTACGTATGGAGACATGTCAATGAGAGGCCCGTTTGGCCTACGTCAGGACGTGTCGATGAAAGTGGCCAGTTTGGCCTATATCCGGAGGCATGGGCTTCTAGAGACGTGTCGATGAGTGTGGCCCGTTTGGCCTATGTCCAAAGACGTGTTGACGGGTGTGACCTATTTGGCCTACATCCAGAGACGTGTCAATAAGTGTGGCCTGTTTAGCCCACGTCCAAAGACATGTTGGCGTCACGGATGTGTCGGCGTCGGAGATGTGCCAATGAAAGTGGCACCGTTTGGCCTACGTCCGGAGACGTGTTGATAAGAGTGGCCCGTTTTGTCTACATATGGAGATGTGTCAATGAGAGCGACCCGTTTGGCCTACATCCGGATATGTGTCGATAAATATGGCCCGTTTGACATACGTTCAGAGACGTGTTGATGATAGTGGCCCGTTTGGCCTATGCGGGGAGACGTGTCGATGAGTGTGAGCCATTTGGCCTACGTCCGGAGATGTGTTGATGAGAGTGACCCATTTGGCCTACGTCCGGAGATGTGTCAATGAGTGTGACCCGTTTGGCCTATGTCTAGAGACTTGTCGATGAGAGTGGCCCATTTGGCTTACGTCCGGAGTCGGGTCGATGAGAGTGGCTCGTTTGCTTGGTTGGTTGATTGTCCTACTTGGTAGACTTCTTCGCGGCAATTCGATCGTCATCCCAGAGTGTGTAGTGTTCCGTAGTCTCGAAGACCTCTGCTAGAGTCTGGCAGCGAGTGATAGTCAGCTCGCGATATAAGTCGTGCTCAATTGGAAAACCTTTCTTGAAAGCAGAAGACGTGATTTGGTCATCGTACCCTACAATGTTGGCCTTTTCTGCTTTGAATCTCTTGATGTAATCTTGAAATGATTCATCAGACTTCTTGCGCAAGTTGAACAGGTGGATATGATTCTTCTTAATCTTCCGGTAAGTAGTGTGTTCCTTGGTGAGGACATAAGCTAACTCCTTGAATGGTAGAGTGTGGAATCAATCTTGGGTTGCTCCTTGCAAGGTCATTGCAAACACCTTGCACGTTAGTACGTTGTCGGCTTTGTAGCAGATCATGACACTTTTGAAGTGTTTTAGATGGCTTTCGGAATCGAAATCCCCTTTGAAATGAGTGAACAAAGGTGTTTAGAATCGCTTCGGCGAAGCAGCCTGCTCGATTTTGGCTGTGAAAGGTATAGAGTTTGCTTGGTCCACCTCCCTGCGTAAAGCAACTTCGAAATATCTACCAATCTTTAATCCTCGAAGTCGGTCATTTACGAGCTTCTTTACGTCTTCTGCTCTCATGGCTTGTGAAACGACTGACCCAATTTCCACTTTGGAATCCGGGTGAAACTTGTTTAAACGACACTGTAAATGTGGTTCGTAAATGACTAAAATGTCAAAACAAAGCGATAACTGGCGAGGACTCGATTCGTGGCTGCACTGATAATAGGGTGCCTCGTACCCTTTACGAGGATCAAGCCACACGTAGTTCTTTCCTCTGTCGAACATGTAACTGGTTTGTTTTATCGTAAACCTCACTCTAGGGACATTTCTGGAGTATCCGGGATTCCGTTTTACGATATGTCAAATACCATACGATCCAGGAAAGTCTAGATTAACATACTTGGAATTTACTACGATCCAGCGGTTCAAGCGTATTGAACCGGACATCGCCGATGGCGAGATCCGTTCGGGTTCAAACGATATCCGAATTAAGATCCGCAAAATCCCACGCGCTCGTGAGGACTAGGAGATCATTCTAGGACTAACTGTGGTCTCCACCCTACTGCTCACGTGCGCCCACGTGCGGCGTGCGTGGTGCCTAAAGCGATAACGCTTCGCGGAAAAATCTCAACATCTCGGCTCAAGACTCCTATCCTAGGTAAAACACCCTATTTGGAGCAACTTTTGTTCTTGGACCTACCCAAAAACTGGCCGGAAGTGGCTGGAATCTCAACCCGAAATTCGGCTAAACTTTGGATCCAAGATCGAGTTATCTACGCTAGAAATTTCTGAAATCCTACCCAACCAGAAGCTAGGGCTCGAGAAATAGATGAGTTTCCATACCTGGATCACCGGAAATGGTGGCCGGATGACGGAGAACGAGCCGGCGAAAGTTTACAAAAAAACTGTCGAACACCGCCTGTTTCGCGGCTGTTTCCGGCGACTATGGCTGCAGATAGAGGCGGCGAAGGGCTGAAGTTGGAAGAGGGATGTTTGGTGGTTCGTCTGGCACTGGTCTTGCCTGAATCGGAGGTCGGAGCTGAGAGAAAACAGCCCCCAAAGTCGGCTCCTCCTCTCCCGAAACCAGAAAAATCTGGGTTTATAAAATCTGAACTTCGAAATATTTACGGTTATGCCACTGAACTTCTTTTGATCGTAACTCCTTCGTTACAATTCCGATTTAAGTCCACTACATGTCTACGAACTCGTTTCGTCGCGCTCTACGCAACAGTACAACTAAAATCCCCAAATTCTTTCCCGGTCAAAAAGTCAACTTTTAAACTAATAAAATATTCTAGGGGTATTTTTGTCTTTTTCTCAAATAAATTAATAATTAAATATGAATTTTGGGTTTGGGTTGTTACAATCTTCCCCTCTTATAAAATTTCGTCCTCGAAATTTACTTTCCCTCTATCGGAGGGTGAGTCTTGGACCCACAACTGCTGCTACTCGTTTGCAACTATAAGTCTGAGTATCTGCATCTATAATTCGAATAATAAAATCCGAGAGCAACCTATTTATATCTGTCTTCCCTCACCTTTTCAAGTGATGGGTACTAAGCCTACATCTGTTACCCGGGGTTCTCAAGTCTGTCCCTCTAGTATCTGTACTCACTACTTGCATATCAATAAGCTGTATCTATAGGGTAATCAATAAAATCTGAGGGCCACACATTTATATCTAAATACAGTGAGCTTAAGGAAATATAAAACTCAAAAGATCTGCTAATTTATCTGAATTTCTGATAGACTTAAAATTCTGCTGCCCTTAATCTGATAATCAGCTAAAACCCATTTTCCCTCAGTATCGACACTGCTAATGTTGGGCACAAAAGACTAATTTGCCCTTCTTAATTGTAATTAATCAAATGCAAGTCGACTTCTACGAAAATTAGTGAGCCTTCCTAAGAGCATTCCCAAAAATATTCGGCCTGTAAAATAAGGATATATATATTTATATACCTCATCTGCCAGCATGCATTAAATCATATCCAAATAATCAAGCATCATAACATTTTGGCCTCAGGCCACAACAATTCAAATAAATCAATCTGCTAATAAAATTCATCTCAACTTCTTGATCAATAAAGATACTCTGGCAATTCAACATGCTAACTTGTGCATTCTTATTCATGCATGACTTATCAAATAATAATTCTACTGAAAAATACTGAATGTATAACTCATCATGTTATGTAATTCTGGTTGGACTCGAAGACATCCGTCAACTTTGATCCGCACTGCTCCCTGGATAACTGTAAGATTCGTGGGGCAACATATTTAATACCATATCCAATAATAACAATTAAAGTCATAGATAAATTAAAACAAACTGGACTAAGAGAAAATAGGCAAGCTCTGAATATCTTTATATCGACCTCACTTAAGATTTATAAATAAACATATATGTGTATATATATATATATATATATATATAGTGCTTGTAAAACAATTGTGATACTGAAGCAAATAGTGGTAACTGTATAAAATCCTTAATTTAGTTTAAAAGCATCTCAAAACTGAAATTCTCTCCACCTAGGCATACCCCCATATCTGATCCGTCAATTCACTGATAATCAATTCCTGGCAGGTCTCGGTGACACAAAGTCAACCCAGCCGCAAAGCGGCAGGATTGAGGGACCGTAGTCGGCTGATCCGCATGGCGGTCTCGGAGACACCTCTCAATCCGAGCCATGGCGGCACCACGGTCAAGCGTCCCGAACTCGTGGGGCAAAATAATCTGTACACTAGCACCACAGTTGAGCGTCCCCGAACTCGTGGAGCAAAATAACTGTTTCAAGGCAACTGGGGGTATCCTATGGTGGGTTTGAAAACCACAATCTGTTATTTACATAAACTTTCAATAAACTGGTTTTCCACTGAACATAAAATATATCCATATATATATATATATATATACACACACACCAAAATCTGATGAAAACCAAAAATTAAATTTCTTCCTTTTCAACCCCTGAATCTATGCATCAATTACTTAGCTAGTTGGTTAACCACCTTACTCTCTGCTTAGCATATCATTCCAATAAAAAAAATTTATACTCTTACAACACAATTAATCACATGAACAAATATAAAGGTGATGAATAAACCGATAATTAAATACTGATCTTGCTAAACCTCAGTTCTCGACATATAAGCATATAATAACATGTATAACAAGTTTTTCAACCTCAACAAATTTTTCAAATCCTTCTGGATATCTGTTTTCTCAGTCACACCAATGCAATAAAATAAAATAACATAATAAAATAACAATTGAAATAACAATTGGAAAAAAACAACCTAATAATTGTCCAGCAATTCTGAAAATACGGATGCATAAGTAATGCAGTGTCTACAGGAAGTTAACCTAATGCTCGATACCAATTGAACGACTGACCCAATTTCCACTTTGGAATCCGGGTGAAACTTTAAAGCGACACACAGTAAGCGTGGTTCGTAAATGACTAAAATGTCCTGACAGAATACAACTGGCGAGGGACTCGATTCGTGGCTGCACTGATAGCTGTAGGCTGCCTCGTACCCTTTCTAAGGGATCAAGTCACACGTAGTTCTTTCCTCTGTTCCGGACATGTAGGGTTTGTTTTCTGTAAACCTCACTCTAGGGCTGACATTTCTGGAGTATCCGGGATTTCGTTTTAAGATATGTCAAATACCATACGATCCTGGGAAAGTCTAGATTAACAAACTTGGAATTTACTACGATCCAACAATTCAAGCGTATTGAACCCGGACATCGCACAGATGGCGAGATCCGTTCGGGGTTCAAACGATATCCGAATTAAGATCCGCAAAATCCCACGCGCTCATGAGGACTAGGAGATCATTCTAGGACTGACTGTGGTCTCCACCCTACTGCTCACGTGCGCCCACGTGCCGGCAGCGTGGTACCTAAAGCGATAACGCTTCACCGGAAAAATCTCAACATCTCGGCTCAAGACTCCTATCCTAAGTAAAACACCCTATTTGGAGCCACTTTTGTTCTTGGACCTACCCCAAAAACTGGCCGGAAGTGGCCGGAATCTCAATCCAAAATTCGGCTAAACTTTGGATCCAAGATCGAGTTATCTACGCTAGAAATTTCTGAAATCCTACCCAACCAGCAGCTAGGGCTCGAGAAATAGATGAGTTTCCATACCTGGATCACCGGAAATGGTGGCGGATGACGGAGAACGAGCCGCGAAAGTTTACAAAAAATCGAACACCGCCTGTTTCGCGGCTGTTTTGGCGACTATGGCGGCAGATAGAGCGGTGAAGGGCTGAAGTTGGAAGAGGGATGTTTGGTGGTTCGTCTGGCACTGGTCTTGCCTGAATCGGAGGTCGGAGCTGAGAGAAAACAGCTCCCAAAGTCGGCTCCTCCTCTCCCGAAAACCAGAAAAATCTGGGTTTATAAAATCTGAACTTCGAAATATTTACGGTTATGCCACTGAACTTCTTTTGATCGTAACTCCTTCGTTACAATTCCGATTTAAGTCCACTACATGTCTACGAACTCGTTTCGTCGCGCTGTACGGAACGGTACAACTAAAATTCACAAATTCTTTCCCGATCAAAAAGTCAACTTTTAAACTAATAAAATATTTTAGGGGTATTTTTGTCTTTTTCTCAAATAAATTAATAATTAAATATAAATTTTGGGTTTGGGTTGTTACAGCTTGCCATTCACGTTAGTAACCTTTATGATTCCTGTGAGGCAGATGAGTGGATTGAGCTTGTGAAGTTTACACTACGAGTTGTCGTCGCAAGTTGGTAATCGAGTGAGTTGGTGAGCGTCGGTCGTTGCTTTCGTCAGGCAATCGTTCATGAACTCGTGCCCCCTATGAGCCCAGTCTTGAATGGATACTTTCTCGCTGGCCTAAGCGAGTGTGGATATTAGACTATGGGCCCAACCTCTCGCGCATTGGCCCTTAGACCTAGTCTCGAACAAATCGTCGACCGGCTCGACTGCTCGCATCTTGCGCACGATCCGGTTCTCTCCTCTGCCCGTTTGTCCCTGTCGACCTGCCTGGGACCTCTCGAACCGCTTGCCGGCATGCTCGAGCGTCCTCTTCGGTGACGGGATCTAAGGTTATGGCCTTGATCCAAGTTGATTTGCCTGAGTAGCGGGTCAATTAGGTTGTTTTGATTGTCGACCTTCTGTGTCAGTTGATCAATCCGTGAGTTAAGGTCCACCGACTGCGCGGGTTGGGTAAAGAGGTGTGCATTGGGCCCAATGGTATATGGCTAGGGCTCCATTAGACGTGTACACGGGTGCATACGTCAAGTGTGGTTGTAGATAAAAGAGATGATGGATCTGCTCCAAGACTGGGGCGGCGTTAGAGTAGCCATAGGGCTAAGCAGCAAATTCGACAACCGAGTGGTGCAGCTGCTGCTGTGTTTTGACAGCAGGATGGCGAGGAAGAACAGCTCTGGCGAGCTTGCTGCTGCAAGGTGCAGTCATGGTACCATGTGGCAATCGTTCTACAATTCCAGCTTGTCTCGGCGGCTGCTCTGCGACTTCAACAGTTGAAGATGACTGTAAAGCACTAGGAGGTGACTGCAAGGTGTTGGCAGCCACGGTTCCGTGTTGTTGCATCGTGGTTTCCACCATGAAACTATGAGACAGGCCTGTCGTGGTGTTGTTACTCTTCGTACGTCTTGTATCAACCAGGGTTGTTTGAAACAAAGTGTGGAAAATGGACTTGGAGCACGCTTTGAATATTATTTTGCGCTCTCAATGAAAGCACCAATTTGTGGGAGGAATTTTAGTCCCACGGAAATATTCGTCTAAGATTTCGTCTTCCTCTTTGTCGTCTCTTTCTCCCTGCAAAATAAATCGGAATAAGAGGACCACACACGGGGGGTGTTGGCCAAAGGCCCTCCGATGCCTAAATCAGTTCAAGTGATTTGTAGAGAAACAATAGTTGTAAAAAATAATTTCTACAGAGTTTCAGAAAGGAATTTAGACATACCTCAACCCTTATGCGTAGCCATCTATTTATATGAGTCTCGGAGGCTAGGGTTTCAGAAAAATAATTCCACATATGGAAATGAATTATTCTTCCTTAATTTGGTGTAATTAAGGATTTGATTTAAAAATCAAATTCCTAATTAAGGCAAGAATAAAATAAATCCCCAATTAAATCAGGTAACTCCCAATTAAATCGAGTAACTCCCAATTAGGTCAAATAATTCCCAAATTGATTGGCTTAATTATTTGACCTAGGATAATTTGCTTCCACGCTTGCCTAACTCCCTCTCTCCAGTCCCGCATTACCCAATAAAAACTATGTGCATTGTGGTATCCCTGAGATCTGGTACTTGCCAAGAGTTAGACTCAACTACAAGAAAGATCATTTCCATTACCCTCTTTGTAAAAGGTCCCCAACAAACCCCATACCTTGTCACCAAAGATTTTGCTAGAATTATAAGATGACTCTCTAATTTCCACCGCATTCACACTTAATCTCTCTTTCTTTCTCTAGTATTTCTTCTTCTCTCCATTTCTTTCTTACTTTCTTTCTTTCCCTTTTATTGTTTTCTCATGCAAACCATGCACGCCTTGCACTTCAAAATGAAACAATTGCTCTCTTATTTATACTAAAGGAATGTCGGCAAAGCTTATCTCATATTAGTACGCTCACTAAGTAACATATAAAAGAAATGAATATCATGGAGATAAAGTTTTCATGTAGAGGATACGTATCATAGGTAAAAGTAAGAAACATAATTAAATAGTCACATCCTGCTACTACAAGTGCTTACAAGCTCCCCAAACTCCTTTATAATAATTATTAAAGTTGTTCCACATGCCAAGCCCAATCTCTAGCAGTCAACAAAAGAAAGTTAGAGTGCTTATCAAGTTCTAACTGTCACACGATGGCAACAAAGTTTTGCAAGAAAATTCTAATTTGTTAATCTACATCAACAAGAAACCACATCACAAAGTTTGGGATGCAAGGATTTGTTTTCCAATGTTTCTAAGACACACATCCAACATAGATTACTTCACTTTTATTTACTATAAAATTCATATATATATATATATATGTATAGTATATAAATAAACTAAAAATTAAGAATAATCAACAAAACCCATTGTATTACTGCAACAACTAATAAGAAATTCAATAACACTATATATATAGGCTTATTTATGTATATAACGCCTGTGCTTTCAGAATAGTCTTAGATTACCACATGTTCTTTGAAACGTCTCAATATAGCACCTACACTTTTAATAACTGCCTCACGTTACCTATTCCGTCAGTATTAAGAGACGTTCTATTACGTGATGTTGCCCCCACTTCTTTTCAATCATTTAACAATGGGGAGGAAGAGTTATTCAGTTTGAGAAAATGGGGTATTTGGGAGCGAAGGAGAAATTGGGAGAGGAAGGGTAGGGTTTATGAAAATTTGATGTGGGGTTTAGATTTGGGAGAAGCAGGAGAAGAAGGTTAGGGTTTATGAAACTTTGAGGTGAAGTTCGGATTTGGGAGAATATGGAGTAGAAGATTAGGGTTTATGAATCTCCGAGGTGGAGTTCGGATTTGAGAGAAAAGGGGGAAGAGGGATTTCAGATTTGGAGGTTCAATTGGTTCTTCTATGTGTGAATACTGATTGAATTGAAGAAGATATGAAAACATGAGAAGCAAGGCATGCCCAACGATGTCATTGTGGGAAGTTAGCACGAATGCAGACTTCTTGGACCACTTCAAACCCAGGGCAGAGATTTCTAGTTTGCCCAAAGTCAAAGGTAAGAATGTTTAAGATCAAATTTTCTGTCATTGTTTTGGGTATCACAAATTGATAGAGTTCTTATTGATCAAATTTTCAATCATTGTTCTGGGTTGATACGCGGAAGTGGTGAAAGAGGATATAGGTTTTTTCAGTGGTTTAATGCAGAAATGTGTGAGCATTCAAAGTCTTTGATACTTGGTTTGCTGAGGAAGATTGATAGTGTGGAAAAGGAAAATGCAAAGATTTGAGCAAAGTCAAGAATATTGTGGGCTGCTATTGTTGCTTTCCTGGTTGGTGGTGTTTGCCATGAAGATGAATTAGGAGGAATTAGTAGGAATTAAAAGTAACATGTTTTGTAATTTGGTGGGTGCAATGTGATTGAGAAGCCTGGGCTACTTGAGACCAGTGGGTGTAATGTAATGTAATTTGGTGGGTGCAATGTGATTGAGAAGCCTAGGCTACTTGAGACCAGTGGGTATAATGTAATGTAATTTGGTGGGAAAACAATGTAATTTGTTTTGAGTTTTATTAGTAAGCAATATTTCATTGTAATTTTTTTTTGAGTTTTGAGTTTTCTTTGTCCTGTGATATGAATGGAAACCAGTAGCAAATCTTGGATCATGTCTTGTTCATTGGATATCAAACGATGACATACTGATAAGCATCACACCAAAAACACGTTACAACCATATCTTGTTCATTGGATACCAAAAACAGGTTACAAAAACAAGTTACTCATAAGCATATCTTGTTCATACCATATCAAATGGTTACATCTCAATGCCTAATCAATATAGGCACCATACCAAAAACAGGTTCCAACCATCACATTACATATCAAATAGTCAATTACATCTAAGTACCTGACTCAAAAACCTTGACAGACATCAAAGCCTAATAAAACCAACCATCACAAACATCAAAGTGTTACCAAACCAACAACCCAATTGCAACCATGAAGACATTAAAGTCTTACAAAACTAACCAATTGCAGAATCTATAATTCGACAACATTCAAACCATTCTTCCTTGAAACTATAATTCAAAAAGAGTTTATCCTAATTCAAAAACAAGTTGTTGCAAAAGTTCAACATCATCACATCTAAGGATGAAAAAAAGGATCTTTGACAAAATGGCTCATCTGTTGATCTTTCATCCTCCTCCTACATTGTTGTACTCGAGATAGTTTGGCAGATTGAGATGAATCACATGTTTGAGAAGCCTGAGCTGCTTGAGATGGTTAGGATTGGGAAGCCTAAACTACTTGAGATGGTTGGGATTGAGAAACCTGGGCTACTTAAGATGCCTGGGATCGAGAAGGCCCTTGGGAACTACTTGCTTGTTTCCTTTGCCTTAATTGCATACTTTGTTGTCCAGTACTTTGCTCTTTACCATCTCTTCTTCCTTGTCTTCTTAGGCCTTCTAGGCTGCTTGTGGTATTTTGGAGGGAGAAATGTAGGTAAATTAATCTTCATCCACTTATCTTGGCTAGTCATAAGCATAATCATTGGTCCATAGGCTCTCAAATAAGCCTCTTTCTTGTACACTGCATCACAAAAGTCCTTTGGATTCCCACGAAACCAACTTGTTGCATCACAAGCATGCAAACATGGTATTCCATTCAAATCCCAAGCATGGCATGAACAAGAGTGGGCATTCAAATCAACAACAAAGTTGCGGCCACTATGGTGCATTACTTCAAACATATTTTGTCCAGCAGCCTTAGGAATGCACCATTGAGTTTTTCCTTTGTTTTTCTCTAATATCTTTCTAATTCTTGGCCCAACTTTGTCCATGCCATTTCTCACACAAAACCCTTCTTCCAACCATCAACAACATTATATACAACCGAATTCTTTCTAGCATAGTCAAAATAGGCTTGTCTTTGGCATCCATTATGCTACGGTTGAATGCCTCACATAGGTTATTCATAAGCATGTCACACTTGGAATCACTCTTGAAATATGCCCTACTCCAATGCCTAGGATCTTTCTCTGCAAGCCAATCATGTGCAGGTTTAGACAACTCGAACATCTTTCTCATCTCTGCATCAAACCATGGCACCGTTGTGGCCTAGCAATTGCTTCCATTTGATGTTTCAAAGCAAGACCTCTATGCTCTAAATAGAAGTTTCCATACAGATGTTTCAAAAATGTATGTGCTATGCATAAGGGAATAGAACATCCACAACATTTATTAAACCTTTTTACTTGTCAATCATAAATACATAACCATAGCTATTCATAATATTCAGATCACCACTCAATAATTCTAAAAGCCACAGCCACGTTGAATTTCTCTCAATCACTACATATGTATATGCAAGTGGAAAGATTCCGTTGTTTGCATCAACTCCCATTGCAGAAGGCACTTGCCCAGGGTGAGGCCCTTTGACATGACACCCATCCAAGCAAACCATAGGCCTACAACCATCTAAAATCCCCTTCTTGCAGGCTGCAAGACAGATGTAAATCCTCTGAACCCGTGGCCTATCACCTTCCATTTCAAATTTAATGATAACTGTACTTCCCACATTTCTCGTTCTTAACTCATAATAATAATCCCACAATACTTCATATTGTTTACTCAAAGACCCCTCTACAATGTTAACTATCATGGCTCTTACTCTGTACACTATTGCTCTAAATGGTATGTAACCATAGTCTTGGTGAACTTGCTCTGCAAAAGAAGAAGAAGTCCAATTTGTATTGAGCCTTAACCCCTCCATAACATCCCACATCGACCAACGGATAGGGGGTGATGTGCCTTATATGTACAAGCCCACCTCCATCTAGCACGAGGCCTTTTGGGAGCTCACTAGCTTCGAAGTCATGAGAACTCCAAAGTTAAGCGAGTTTGGGCTAGAGCAATCCTAGGATGGGTGACACACTGAAAGTTACTCGTGAGTTTCCAGAAACAAAACCGTGAGGGCAGGGGGCCCAAAGCAGACAATATCATGCTCCAGCGAAGCCGATCCAGGATGTGAGTGCTACCCTTACTACAAAACCGTGGCATGTATATTTTTACTCCCCTTACTACAAACAGGTGTAGGATTAAAGGTTTTTCCCTGTAGGTAAGTGCTACCACTAACACTTGAAGCATGGATAACAAAAGGACAACCCTATTCACATACTACTCTTATTTTGTTAAAGTCATTATTCATAAATATCAACTCCCTTCCACAATTAATGGAGTATATCCTCACAGCTTTTCTAAACATCTCAGTAGTAGCAAACTTTAAACCCACTTTGAATCCTGGGTTTGCCTTATCAATTTCAGGTTTGAAATCTTCACCTTTTGGCATCCTGTTCCTTTTCCTTCTTAGTTCACCTAGTGCTTCATCTTCACTTGAAGAGCTACTTAGGCAGGTAAGTGCACTGTCTGACTCATCATTTTCCTCTGCATTAGGATCATTGTCAGTACAAGTATAATCCACATAACCTTCAAACTACTTATCATACTTCTTTAATAAGTCAATCTCTTCATCACTCTGTGCATAGTGATTGTCTTCAAAGTCTGGATCACTACTATTATCATCCTCATAACAAGAATATTTTGGATCACTGCTATCATTCCCCACTTGGCTTGAAGTCAGGCTCACTACTTTCAAGTACAAAACTATCACCCTGTTATTGCTTTTAGGTACCATGCTCATACAAGATAAAAAGTATTATCTGATACTATTTGAATGAGTCTACCAGTTCCAAACTCTTCACCATAAAAACTCACATCATACCCATTGTCATATCCCAAATCTTTAGCCATTCCAAATAGCTCTAATAGGGACATATAGTCAACCTCACAATAATCAAACCAACTGACTTCACCACCCAAATACGACCATTCACTGTCACTTAACCCATTTTTAACTAGTTTACCTCCATAGAAAAACTTAAATGTAACAACCTCGTCAGCATCTTTATCTGGGTAAGAGGTATGAGGAAGATTCACTTAACAAATTGACAAAGGAAACAAAGACAATACAAGGACCACACAAGGACAATACAAGGAACACACAAGGGCCACATAATGACCACAACAGGACCAACACAGAGTAAAAATAGTATACAAAAAAAAAAAAAAAAAAAAAACGACAAAAAATCCAGCAACAGTTCAATGCATATGCCAACAACAAGAAAAATGAGTGAGAATGGGTTCACTTACATATGGGTTGACAACCTCCAGATTCTTTAAGCACCACCATCTTTGCACTTTCTAGCCTTAAAGTCCCACGCTAAACAGTGATTTCTTCTTCAGATTCTCCCAAACCAAACCCCACCTCAGATTTTCATAAACCCTAGCCTTCTTCTCCCAATTTTCCCTTCTCTCCCAAATACCCCATTTTCTCAAACTGAATAACCCTTCCTCTCCATTGTTAAGCGATTGAAAAGAAATGGGGGCCACATCACGTAACGTAACGTCTCTTAATACTGATAGAATAGGTAACGTGAGACAATTATTAAAAGTGTAGGTGGTATATTGAGACGTTTCAATGAACATGTGGTAATCTAAGACTACTTTGAAGGCACAGAGAGCATATACATAAATAAGCCATATATATATTAATTGACTATATATATATATATATTAATTGACTATAAATGTATATACGAATGTGAACTAGGTGAACCAAGAAAGCAACTAAATATTATTTATATATATAATTAGAGTGGTGATTTCCCCACTCCTTTTTCTCTTATTTTATCCACTTACACTCCTTTTTTATAACTAAAAAAGGAGTGTAAGTGGATAAAATAGGAGTGGGGAAATCATTGCCCTATAATTACTATAGTTTAATACTTACCAAAGTAATTATTACTTAAAAATAAAATGTTTAACCTTCTTAAACAACCTTTAAGAATATTGATTCTCACCATGCTTGCCTTTATTTACCATGACAATGGACGGAAAAGCAAAATAAAAGGAGTAGGGCAGTCACTATTCACCTGAATAGTGTCTGCCCTTCCTTGCCCTTACCCTTTGCCATGGCATCATAGGTCAAAGTGCTCTTAAGCTTACTAAAAATACCCATGTGGGTTGGGCCTCTGTCAGGTCCTCGACCCTATTGGGGAGATTTCGAGGAAAAACTTGGGGCTGATACAAGGATCCCCAAATTATAAAAAATCACGGTCAAAACGAGATATGGATGATATTGTTATCTACATCCTTGAACCCGGCTCGATAAGGGCTATATTTACTTTTAAGTAATGTATGTATATATAACATAACAATGTATGGTTATAATATGATATAATCAATAAGTATAATATTTAATATTTATTTAATTTTGTAAATTGAATTGAGATGATTATGAGTAGTTGTGTTGAATTTAATAGGTTAATTAAATGTGATTGATGGTTTAAGGTGAAATTAGTGTTATAATGTAGGATATATATATATATATATATATATACTTTTTTTTAAACTCGAGGCTGGTTTGGGAGAAACCCCCCCCCCCCTTTCTCTCTCAGAGGAGACTAGGATTGGAATTCCTAGAAAATCCTTATCGAGAATGGGGACGGGAATGAGGAGTGGGACGAGGATGGTATTGCCATAACCGGCCTTGAATTGGCCAACTGCCATCCCTAAGGGTGACTGAGGAAGTGGAAAAACAAATGAGAAAGGGAGTGGTGAAAGAAATAACAATACAAATGACAGTCTGGATGATAGAGGGGAGAGAGAGTTTTTATTTATATTTTATACAATTGATAGTCTAAATTACTCTTAATTATTTTAATATACGAGAAGAAGGGATCAAACTTATGTGCTAATGAACATGCACACCATCTTAGCTAACTAGCTTAACTCACATTTGCGAGCCTCGCATAATTTTAAGGATTTCAAGGACACACTAACGCTGACGTGGCATATTGAAAGATGATGGATTATTTGGGCGGTTAAGATTTTTATGATATAATGCACAGAATGTCTGACCCAGTGAGCAGGAGTAAGGTACGTTGGTTGCGCAATCGACGAATATACACGACGAGGTTGATCCACACGTGGCCCAGCACTCACTACGTGTCCTGGCTCTGCCTTGTCCACGGTCACTTCCTTTGGCTCCGTCATTTTGCCAACTTTCTCTGCTTCTCCAAACAGAAACACAAGACACACAGAGAGCTCTTGCTTTCCTCTTCCTTTTGTGAATGAATATTTTCATTTTTGCAGAGCTTTCTCAGGTTTTGATGAGGAAGAGCTTCTTGTTTAGTTACAGCGGAGGCGCAGATGATTGGTGGAATGAGATTGGTGGATCAAAACAATGGCAAAGTGGCCCAACGTACTATATCCTGTCTGCCTCTTATGCCTTGGTCTCTCTTGTTGCTCTGGTAGTACCCTACAATATTTTCATTCCCCATTTGTCATTTCTGTCAAGTTTTTTCAGTTTTTGGGCAGACCCATTTTCTGTCTTTCTTTAAAAAAATGCATCTTCAGTGAGTTTTTCTTGTTGGGTTTGTTTGTTTTAATCTCAGTTATTTTATGAGAAAATTTTATATAATCGAGCTTTGGAGAAGATGAAGATGATGATGAGGTTTGTTTACTATATATTTTCAGGTACAACTTGTGCGCATTCAATTAAGAGTTCCAGAATATGGGTGGACAATACAAAAGGTTTTCCATTTGATGAACTTTCTAGTGAACGGATGTAAGGGTTGTGTTGCATTTTTTTCATACTCGCACTCTGTCTGCACCCATTTCTTATTGTATAAGTTTTTAATTCAAGCCAAAAATAATAATTTGTGTGTGTGTGTGTGTGCAGTGAGGGCTGTCCTATTTGGTCTCTACAAGAGTGTTCTTCTTATTAAGCCTAAGGTATGTGTAATTTGCAGCCTCCTGAATTATGCTGTCCTATTCTGGGATTTAATATGTAGTGGTTTTGGCAAAACAGTGTTTTACGGATAAGTAATTTGTATATTGGGATCTTTACCGTTGGAATTTGGGTTTGCTTGCCAAGGGCTGTATACAAATTATATAATGATGCAAGAATGGCATGCCATTGCAGGATAAGAACATTGATTCTTGCAAATAACATTTTCTGTCGGATACGGTCCATAGGATAAGAACAGGATAAGAACAGTGTTACTTTTTAGTCGGAATAGAAATATAGAAGAATCATAGGAGTAGTGTTAGAATGATATATAAAACTTAAAAGAAAATCCCAAATGTTATTAGGTAGTCCAAGGATGTGTGTTGTGTCCCTCTGGAAGGCTTAACGAGATAATAGCTTGTTCCATGCGTAACAAAATACAGCGATTTGGAAATTCTCTGTCCTGTATTTTGAAGTGCAATGTAAAAGTTGAAATATGTTTCTGTTTCTCCTGAACTTTGAAAGTAGACTTGCAGCTTGCAGAGTTTGAGTTATTGTAACTTTTGAAATCAATTTGCTTCAGTGGTTTGTGTTATCTGATTATAGAATATTTTTTAATTGTGCTGCCTAAATGTATTGCAGGCTCTTGAAATGCTGCTTATGGATCTTCCTGGTCTTTTATTTTTTTCCACATATACATTACTTGTCTTATTTTGGGCTGAGATCTATCACCAGGTATACCTTCTTTTCTTTTTCTTTTTTTCTGAATCTAATATGACGAACGAGTAGTTGCGTGCTTTAATTCATATCATCTGATTATTTTTATGTATTTTTAGGCAAGAAGCCTTCCGACTGATAAACTTAGGCCTGCTTATTATATTATAAATGGATTTATATACTTCACACAGGTAAGGAAAAATGATTTATTTCTCGTTGAGCATGATTAGGCACTTACGGTTGAATTTCAGTTTGTTATTACACTTGGGGCATCGCTGTTGCATGCCTGGTCATTGTGTTATGATGATAGGTGTGCATCTGGATTTTCATAAGAGTAAGCAGAAGTCCCGTTGCCCTAGAAGCTGCTAGAATCTTCTTTTCAGGTCAAAAGGCAAAACTATACTAATATCTTGCTCACTATTGCATTTCTTTTCTCTAATTTTAAGTTTTTGTCAAACATTTGTGCAGTTGAATAAGTAGTTCATTGAAGTATATACATAAACATGGTTAGAAAAACTACTGCAAAGATGGAAAAGCTAAACTTGACATTTATTATCAACATTTGTTTGTAGTTATTTCATTCGGTACTGCTTTGGGATTCTTGATATATGGTGGAAGGTAAGGATTTATGGTTCATCTACAGAAAGTGCCCGAATTTTTTCTTCATGAAACAAGTGTTTATTTTTGTGTTGTTTATGACTTTAGGTTGTTTATCATGCTGAGGCACTTCCCCATTGAGTCAAGAGGCCGTCAAAAAAAGCTGGAGGAGGTTTGTGCTTATGTTTGAGTCACATTATGGCCTGAAACAAATGGAAGATATTAGATATTATTATAGGCATAAACGGTTTGATGAATTTTCTTACTCTATTTGATCAAGCAATGAAAAGAAACATGATCTAATGTGTTTATGCACCTTTCACAGTAGGGTTACATGATCTGCTCCAGGATCATAACCATGACAATTGTAATCCACAGTATGATTCTGAAAGTAAAGAACTAGTGCAATTTATGTAGAAAATCACAGTGCCCAACTTATCTTACATGGCAGGTTGGATGGGTCACAGGCATTTGCTGCACTTGTTTCTTGATAAGATGCTTGGTGGTGAGTTCCTTTCAATTGTGGAGCACTTGCACATATAACACAAAAAAGTTATTGATTTTTGAAGACTTATTTCTTGAGTTGTATTGCAGCTCGCAGTTTCTGCATTTGACAAAGATGCAGATGTCGATGTCGTGAATCATCCTATCCTAAACCTTATTTATTACATGGCAAGTTTTGAATCCGTAACTTCCATATTTTATATCTTGCTGCTCTGCCAGTAGAGTTCCATGTACCCTATTTTGTCTAGCTACTGCAGTCCCCTCCCTCACCGGGATGGGCCAATGCATGTTACCTAGATCAGTCGGTCTCACGGTTTGGCAGAACTTTCCCGGAGAATATCTCCGAGTGAAAGAGGACTTCAAGCAAAATAGTTGGACTAATTGTGTCTTTGACTGCGTAGTGTAGAACTATTCTTTTCTATGTTGTAAACATTTTTCATTTATTTTGGCACAGTTAGCGGAGATTGTTCCATCTGCTTTGGTGCTTTTCATCCTGAGAAAGGTGCCGCCTAGGCGTGTTTCTGATCAGTACCAACCCATAAAATGAAAGCTCTATTCATCTTTTGAGCCTATGTTGAAACCGAAATTGTTAGATGATTCTGTGCTCTGCTCGAGTTGGATTTCATGTATATTCTTGGTATTTCTTTTGTATATTTTTCTTTTAACAATGGGGACAGTACGCTTTCTAGAATAACATTTCAAAATTATTGAACACGTACACTGCTTCATTTCTTCGTTGTACCTTTTTACTAGTTTCAAAATTAAATTCTATTTACAATGTTTTTCTATTATTAGTTTATGACGAGTAAATTTGAGCAAAACAGGAAAATTGACATTAATGCTTTACAAGAAATGAACAAAAAAAAAAAAATTGGCATACAGTAGATGTAGAGTCTCGGGATGCAGGACTTTGTGAGAATAGCAAGGAACTTGTAGTTCAAGTGGTTAAGAGCAATTACCCCTACATATGAGGTCCTATATTCATATGATGTCCCTGCACACTTGGTTAAACACTATTAGTATGATGTTCCATATCAGAAAATAATTCAAGTCATTATGCATGATTTCACAATTTAAATGCGTCTCACTTTTCTTGTTTTCATGATTATTTAGAGTAAATGCAGGGAACGTCATATTTTAAGGATTTAATTCAGTAGATAGATTTGAAGGATTTATTAATTCAAATGTACCGTGACAATATCAATGTAAAAAGAAAAAGCGCGCAGTGAATATTTTCGAGTTAATTTCCCACATCCTAAAAATGTTACCTTTTTGAAAATTTTGGAGGAAAACAAGATAAACTACGGCGGGAAATCAATATCTTTTGACAAGTCGAAGTCTACGGCAGAGGAGGTATTTAATATGAACCCGAAAATCAGGAGTGTGGATTTTAAGGCCTTCGATGCATGCAAACCTCAACTAGGTGCTGTTGTATAGTAGTCAATTAGTCTAAATTTGTACACTCTACAGCGTTACACGTATTTGGAAAAATTCAAGAAAATTTAAAATAAATTAATTTTGGGTTGCTGGAAATTAAAATTTCAAAACCTTTTATGTGAATTAATAACCAAAACACATAAGAATCATGAGTTTATTTACAAATAATTAAACTCGTATGGGTTAACTAACAACTTGACTGGTAAGGCAGTCCACATCAATTTATAACTTGCATTCAGTTCGTGGACATCCAAATATATCCTGGACCATTCGGCACTAGGATTCTGTAAGTTAAGAGTCATGTTCTTAAGCACTTCCAAATCTTTTACTTCGACAATACTTTACAGATTTTGAAATCAACTGGAGCAAAGCTCGAGGTACAAGTAAATTAGTAGTTACAACGTTTTTCACAGTATACAACAATCAAAATATTCCACTTCCTAAATAAATTCAACCACAATAAAAACTGTGTAACCTGGAGTAAATTTTGATTGTCCTAACTATGCTTCTGCAGAACTGGGTATCTCATAGATGACTTTCTACATCGATTCGGACATATACATAGACAAGCTACAACCTTCAAATCCCTCTAAGGATGCCAGTCATATATAATTTACAGACAGGGCAACTCAGAGCAGGCTCAATCAAATGCTATTGACATGAAAGTGTCGTCATCCAACAATTTGTCAATATCAATCAGATCATCACCACCTTCGACCTTTAGTTCTGATCCATCCGTAGCCATATCACTTACCTGCCAGAAGATCATGGCATGCAAAACATGTCATCAAAGTAAATGGCAATTGCAGGCGATGGTTATCGATATTTAGTACTAACAGTTCCATTAGTTGTCCAATAGTAAGTGACACACTGGGTGAGGACGGACTTACATTTTCTATACTAAGATTCACAGAAAGGGCAAGGTAGAAAAGTGAAGATCTTCAATCTTGTTTTAAGTTTCAGAAATTTTCATGTGCCCTTTGTTAACCTTGGAACATAATGCATACCAAAAATCAAAAAATTCAATTGATTTGCAACCGAGGACAGTGTTCCAAAGCTTATAATTAATATGGAAAACAAGACCATACTTGGGCCTTTTTAGATATCTGAGCTAAAATATCCAAAGGGGTAAAAAACTAAAAGGGGTAAAAAATTATATCTGAAAGGGGTAAAAAATCATCTTCTTTTGAGGGGTAAAAAACTAAAAGGGATAAAAAATTATAATGTCCACAAATTATATCCAAAGGGGTAAAAAACTAAAAGAAGATGCACTTAATGAAAAATGCGACATTTCTGATTTTTCAAACAGTAACTAAGATAATTAGACTATAAAAGGGAGATGTATCAATACCTTGGTTTCGCGGAACCCTTCCACAACATTTAGCAGTCTACGATATTGAGCTCGTCCCTCGGGATATTGAACCATAGACTTTACCCTAGTAAGCGCTTTCTGTAACCTTTCCTCGGTTTGTTTCCTTCCTTTCTTAAGAAAATCATAATCGTCGTCTTTTGAGGGAACGCTTTGTAGGTTCGGAGCCTTGGCAACTGCATCCGGTCGGAATCCTCGCAAACCAGTCCCCTTACGTCTCCAACGCAATATAACTTTCTCCAG
Source organism: Prunus mume (assembly GCF_029339155.1). NCBI lineage: Eukaryota > Viridiplantae > Streptophyta > Magnoliopsida > Rosales > Rosaceae > Prunus > Prunus mume. The sequence continues at coordinate 22,676,875 of NC_142703.1, read as the reverse complement.
AATTCCAACTGACCAGGTGATTGCTTTATATTGTTTCCTTACTTGGTGTCCCCGTACATGAGCCTTTACCAAATGGAAATGGAAAATTAGCATTCAAGGCTGTACAAATCTTTCAGAGAAGCAATACCCAGAAAATTAATACAGTTTTGGAAAGTGGGTCTCTAAAAAATATCTTATTGAATTCAAAATATAATATTTATTAAAGCGAAGATTGAGATGGCCAGAACCAATCAAATCCTCAACTCTAAAACATGATTCCAAGATTCTCAGAAGTCTCCAAGTCAACAACTCTTTACTATTCATCTGATTTAATTGGCAAAAGAACTAACGACCAGAAGTAGAAATTTTCTATACAAAACAAGCTTAAAATACTTCCACTGGGAACTTTATTTATATGAATCATTTGTTACCCAAAATCAGAGGCACCGGTAAAAGCTATCAATAATAAGACTGTTTTCTTTTAACTCAATCAACAAACAAAAAGTTGCAACAAACCTGGATTTTAACAATTCGTTGACGAATTATCAGGAACTCTTTTCTCTTCTTCCAACCGCGAAACTTCTTCTGTATCTGAATTGCAGCAGTATGCCCATGGACTGGTCCCACCTTGTGTGATTTGGAAGCTATGAGTGAAATCGCTCGCTCATCCGGCATTCCGAACTCATCAGTATCATACTCAGTTAACTGTCTCCTATCAAATGACTGCATCCTGAACATTTGATGTATGCGATCAGCAGCTTGTGTAGCATTAGTTACAGCAGTAAGTGAATCCTTCAGTGAAAGCGCATCTGGCATATCACTGTAGCTCCCAGGTGTAGCTATTCTTTCTGAAAAAGTTTTAACAGCTCTTATTCTAGATATTTCTGCAGCACCACCTTCCTTTGCATCATTCATTGTGAAGGGAGTCAAGGTAACTGGTCAGCGAAGACTCCGCGAGGAAGCCTGAGATTCCTTTGTGTCTGTTAACAGAAGCCAGGTCTGCTGGTGCTCTACCCAAAGGAAATTCTGGAGATGGATCGGTCAGCGCTCCAGGAGCTGCACCAAGAGAGATAAGGATTGCAACCGTCTGCTCTCTGAATTTGGTATAGGTTCAAGGTAGGAAAACAAAAACACAGAACAGCAAAATATGAGCAGGTGTTGGAATAGGATGCAGATTAAGAGCACTTGATACTAATTCAAAAACAACACAAGCCCAAGTGAGCAATTCATTCCCTCAGTATGCTTTTGAGCTAGCCTATAGTAATTTGCAAACAATTTATCATGAAGGAAATATAAATGAAGTTTTACTTGAAGCTTAAAAAGTGCAGGTTAAAAGAAAAATTAGGTCCTTTGTCACTAAAGTATTGTATAAATCACTAGTTTACTTGTATATGTGAATATGATGGATGTGTGTGTGTGTGTGTGTGTGTGTGTGTGTGTACATAGAGAGAGAGAGAGAGCGAGCGAGGAGGACTACTCAATGTTTTACAAAACAAGTCATTGTTAAATGGCTTCCCTCAGCTCTTATAATTCAGATGAGATGGGGCTTTACAAAATTTGCAGTAACAAAGTTTGATGCTTAAATGGGCTACAAAATAGATTTTATTTTAAGCCATGTCCCTAAGCTACTCTATATATGCATCAAAGTCATAGAATATTCAAGAGCTCGATTAAAATAAAAAAAGGTAGGTCCTGATGTCCTTGCCTGCCATAGAATGCAGCCCAATGAAGGGCAGTCCATCCATTAACGTCACGAAAATTGATACTAACTCCTGCAGTTACAATGGGTTTTATGGCCCAATCATATCCAAGAGCAGCTGCTAAATGTATCACGCCTTGGCCCTCACTATCTAATACACTAGGTCCTTTACCATCTTCTATTGCTTTATGAAGGAGCCAGCTGTACAACTTCTCTTTCATCAGCTTTATGAGATGTTCCATACCTTCATGTTGGAGCAAATCATTCACTGCTGTTGGCTCTACCAGGGGTAAGCATTCCTCTTCCTCCTTCAGTGAAATGATTTTACTAATTAGGTTTTGTTTCTCCTTAACACCTTCAACTAGTTGACCTGAAGGGCTGACAGATCTCAGAGACAGTAAACTCTCAAGACGCAAGTGAAGATGGATGTCATTTGTAGTGGCATTGCAGATATTTGTGATATCTAAATCTTTAGTGGAGCCCACTTGATACTCAAACTCCCTCACTTCACTACAAGCTAGCCTGTTGGAACAGGTTACATAGAAAGGGACTTGCCCAGCACTGTGAGGTGGAGCAAAACAAAAAAGAACTCCATTGGCTAAAACCTGTGCTGGAACCTCCACTTCCCCAAACATACAAGACCAATTATACTTTGTTACCTCTTTTTGACTTACCAAGAATGTCCCAATAACCAGAACCTGTTTCACAACTAGCAAAATGAGATAACAAAAAAGAAATCGAGCACATATACATATAAAATGGCAACCATCAGATCTGCAATAGAATAGACACGCCAACAAATTTGGTAACCTTTTACCAAAGCATGGAGATAATATAATATTTCATAGTCAAATAGAAACTATCAGAAAGCAAATTTTTTAAAGTCGGAAGACAGATACCAAAGAACAAACATAATAACCAACCAATTTAAGTGGACAGGGGAAAACTAAAACCAACATATGTCAAAAACTCTCAAGTAATCAAAAAGATAAAATGACAGAAATTGAGTGGAAGATGATAGTATCACAAGAAGTTCAAAAGCTAAGTACCACATACAAAAGAGTAGCTAATAGTTACAGAGTTGTTCAGAGAAATCATGCTTATGAAACAACGGGATCTTATATAATACATTTTCAGCAACGAAATTATTTTGGCACAAAAAGGATTTCTACAATAAATTTAGTAAGCATCTGACTGGATAATATTTACGTTGCCGAAAATCTCTCTTGTAAAATATGCCATAATTCAGTACCTCAATTTCAGAGTCTGTGTACGCCCATTTTGGTGAAAAATCAACTATACTGAATAGCTGGTCCTGGGAGATAGAAGGGCTCAATGAGGAATCATCAGCTACATTTCCACATTCATCTGTGCTCCACGAAATACCAGATGAGGATTGCATCTGCAAATCATCAACCTCTCCGAGTTCCTTAGAAACCCACCTAGAGAAACTGTCAACTTTCTTCAAACCCTCTTCTTGATCTAATAATTGCTGTCTCAAAGTGAAAGCATAGTTGATATTCCCATCTTTAGGAATGTCAGGCTCGGAACTTGATATGATTAAGCATTGAGATTCTGCATTTGTAAGCTGTGCTTGAAAGTTGTTCTGCACAAGCTGGTCATTTCGCTGATTGGGATGAGTAGTGACAAGCTCAGGAGCATTTCTCAGATTCACATCAACAGTGCCTTGCTCAAATAGCCTGGTATCAAGATTACTTGGCAGTTGCAAATTCATTGACTGGTCAAGGGGCCATTTGGGCAACTGCAATGCATTTTCTTCCAAAGGAATCTGGATAAACAATCTAATACTTAGAACATCAACATAATTCTTAATTTGAAGAAACTATATTATTAATATACGATGCAAACATTAACACGAAGAGAGAAAAAAACATGTAACCAATATATGTAGCATACCAGAGAATCCATGGATGAACTCATCCAAACGGAAAAATGAAATTAAAACAGTGAGGTAGAGTTGGTTACCAAGCTGAGATGTTCCTTATTAATACACCAGGGTTTTTACTGTATACTTAATAGTTTGGATTTCATAAAATTCAATACCTCAGCTGTTTTGGATGTCTATATATAAAAATTTAATGTGACACTAAGAGAACAGCACCCTACACGCACATAAAGTGAAATATCCTCAAGTATCTGCAGTTCAATATGGCATAAAAAAAGCAGGACTAAAGCGCATAGAAGAAGTAATAGCACTGAATCTCAGAAATTATCTATAACAATAAGCCTAAATGATAAACAGCAAACATGCCAACAGTAGATAAAGAACCATAGAAGCTAGTAAATACCTGCCAATTTGTTCGGAATGGCAGAGGACTCCCGAACTCCTCCTTTAATGTGCTATTCCCTGCTAAAAACTCAGTTGAAGCTATATTTTGTTGTTCAGGGGGAATTCCAGCCGAAGCAATTTGGATGGAAGACTTTGATCCATGAGAAGTTACAGGGTGAAGTCCCGTTGTGCACTGTTCCAAGATTTCTTCCCAGGATCCCACACCGAGTGTTTTTTGAGAATCAATCCCACAAGTAGAGTCATCACTGTAACACTGTTGATCTTTCTCAAAATATGGCCTGTAATTTCCTCCATGAAATGATGACTGGCCATCATGATTGTCTGATAAGATTATAATAATCAAATCAGCATGTTGCTCGATGTAAGAGGTCATTAGATGAAGCCATCCATGTATAAACATAAATTAACAAGCAACACCCTCCCTCCCCTCCCCGAGGCAAAAGAATAAAAGTAAAAACATAAAGATCCTTACTCAAATGTGGATGCAGTGAGAGATTAATATCTGCTTTGTCTGTGAGAGGACCATTCCCCATCTGTTGTGAGTCGAAACTTGACTGCAAAGAACTTGCCTGGCGACTATCACCTGCATCAGCTCACATGTGTTAAACAGAAACTCTCATGCATATTTAAGAAGTGAGTAGGCGTTGCACAGTCATTTTGGCATTTATTATGTACATCAAACTGAATTTTCTAAAATCAAGACAATAAATTATCAACACAAGATAAGACCAAAATGGCATGTAAAAGATAACCCTTTTTAACAAAGCTACAGAAATGGAATACCAGAATCAGCATCTTCACATGATGTGAGGTTGCTGCTTGGGCTTGTATAATCTGTATTTCCTGAAGGTGTTCTGCAATTACTATTTGAAGGGCTAGAAGGCCAGAAGCTGCCCTTTTGCAGATCAGGTGTAACCTCATCAATCTCTCTAATGCCTCCAGCATTTGCCCTATTACCCTGAGAAAGAGAAAAGATTTACATGAAGAAAGCATTAACAGTCAACAAGAAATATGCATAGGGCACAGTTACTTGGTTTGAGAAACTTAGGCATACTATAAAAGTGTAAACGTGAATCTGACAAAATATATATTCAAAGTCTTGAGGTCATAAATTGCAATTTTTGAGTGTACTGGCCAAAGTCAAATACCTTCTTCAGAACTGTTCTAGGAACTTTATCATACAAATGACATTCATGAGCTATTGACCCACCTTTATTTCCTTTGTACTCTTCCTCTATTTTCAATAAACCTTTTGTTCATACCAAAGTTTCATGATATTGGAACACGCAAGTTCATGCTTTCTTAATTATGGGACAAATTACAACAATTGCTAGCTATTTGGAATTCTGGATCAAGACAACCCCAACACAATTCCAACTTGACCTTATAAGTTCGTTTGGTTAATTTTTTTAAGCAACGTTGTACTATTTCAGGGCTTGTGTTAAAAACCTATATCAATTTGGTTTTACTTCCTGAGCATATGCTTATGTTATAAAAGATGAGCTAGGTCTAGGGCACACACTACATTTGACTCACCCAACCCCAGTAGAGAGAGAGAGAGAGAGAGATACCACACAGGTTATAATTCATGAGCTGGGAAAAAAAGGTTTTATAGCTCACACAAGTACTTACAGACAGACAGACAAATGGAGAGTGTAAGATCAGTAATAGATAAAGAAATTAAGCTGACCTGACTTGAGAATAAATTCAACCAACCCCAGTGACCATATTTTTTTAATGGGAGACAGCTTTCATTGTAAAAGAAAAAAAATTACAAGAGTAGTGAACAACTTCTACGAAAATTATACACAAAACCTGCAACTAACAGCTCTTCCCTAAGGTAAAGCTATAAAAAAAAAAAATACAGCGGCTGCTCTCGAATCTGATAAAATAACAGAAACAGCTCTCTAAACTCCAAAGCTAAAGAAGCCCAAAAACGAACCGCTCACTAGGAAAATTCTCAAAAATCCTCCTATTTCTTTCCACCCATATAACCCAAAAACTTTCCCTCATAGCACATCTTCTCAGAACTACACTCATTTTCTTACCCGCGAAAAATTTAAAATTCTGACATAACAGCGTATTACACAACACCTGAATGACCAACATAAACCCGTTTCCCTCAGTAATCATAACCACAAAGAAAAAGCCATTGGGCATTGAAGCAACAAATCATCCATATTTTCACCATTCTTCCTGCACATAACTCACCAAGGGGGAGAAAGGAAGATAGAAGGCCTTCTTTGAACTGTCACAAGTATTAATCTTCCCATGAGCAACCAAAAGTAACACTTGTACCTTAGCACGCACTCTGTTTAAACTTCAAACTAAACAAATATGATATAAATTTATGACTCACAAGTGCTTTAACTAGACGAAAGATGGTCTACATGAGAAAAAGTTATCAAGCCTTTCCAAAAACTGAATACGAGAAGGGTATCGGATTTTAAACAATTGCAACAATAACGAAAATAAAATGATTGAAGAACAAGGAGTAGAATACCTTTACTTCCAAGTAATGGACAAAAACTATGTGCATCAAATCCCTGCACAATGACAAGCACATTAAAATTAAAAATAGAAACCTCGGGAAAGAAGTATTAGAAAACTAAAGACCTTAGAAACCAAACTTTATTCCAAAAAGGAATGCAATAACACAATATTGGACCTTTATGGAAATGCGTATGAACAGCAACTCTGGAATATGAAGGGTACTGCGCATATACATAAATAAAGTACATAACTCATACTTACTGTTCAAGCATCCAATAGCTGCGCCTTTGAAAATTTTCATTCTCTTCTCCATGAGCATAGTAGCAGTGTAGAACATCAACACTGCCAACCTAAGATAACCCGAATAATGTTAGTTCTCAGACTCCAGGTTTTATAGTTCAACGAAGATTATTTTCATTTTTCTATTAAGAAAATATCCAAGAAATGTGTCAGTTCAATTATCCACATGAGCATCCTTTAGGGGTACACTAAAATAATTGCTGACTATAACGCGGCTTTTATTACAAACTCAGAGACTACAGATACGGGTAAAGATCTCTTTTTTGCAAGCTTACCTTTAGCTTCTCATGAGCCTCCTTCACAGTCTTTCCATCTTTTTTCTTCCTCCAATTATGTCCATCCTTCCTAAAGTATCTCAAAACCTTCCGATCAAAAAGAAACAGCGAACCACCTGGTATGGTGGAAGAAGTTTCATAAGTAATGTTCTGTGTGTGTAAATACTACAACTGAAACGACCAGTAATTGCATTGTATGTAAAAGTGAGCTATTGACTTTCCCTAACAAAATTAAAAGGTTCAAAAAGAAAACATCCCAAATGATATTTACAGACTTTTTTGGTACACCAAAAGAGCTGATTTTTTTAAGAACCCAAAACAAATTCGCATCGGCTAATAGACTTTTGTAAAAGAGAAATAAGAATTAAGGAAGAAACAATACTTAGTTAATCATATAAATTAATATTTGCAATTAAGTCAATAACCATACTTGGTGGTCTGTTTGGAGGCTCTGATGAAATACGGAATTTCTGAAAATTACTAAGAATTTCACAGATTTCAGCTGGCCGCAACCACCGATGTTGGGCCTCCCCCAGCAATTGTTGGAAGTCTGCATACACGAAACCATACTATGAGAAATCTTGCCAGGAAATGACCTGATCGAGTATGAATATTTTAGTATTAAATTGAAGAAAACAATAATTAACAAGGAAAGGGAGATTGAAATCTGACCTAATCGAGGGCCCTGAGAGTACGATCCGCGTTCCGCCATGGAAAGACTAGTCGAAGAAGGCAAGGAAGCTGAGCAGAAGTTGATAGAAATAGACAAGAAAGTTTTATTTAAGTCATCATTTTACGGAGTCAGAGTCAACGGGGTAAGATGGATATACGAAGGGAGACCCCTATTCAAATCAAAAATTAAATTATGTTTTCTTTTTTATTTATTTGTATCTTGTGAATACTATTATTAACAGAATGTATCTATCCCTATCTTATACTATTATTAACAGAATGTATTTTGTGAATACTTTTGCGTCTTCTGAATTATTAACAGAATGTATCTATCGGTACACAAAATAATATTGTGGTGGTTCGATGGTGAGGATGTTGTGGTTGTGGTTGTGGTTGTGGTTGATGGGTTTGATTAGGGCTGGGTACAGTTTGGTTTGGACCGATTTTGTAACATCCCACATCGACCAACGAAGATGGGATGATGTACCTTATATGTACATGCCACCTCCATCTAGCACGAGGCCTTTTGAGAACTCACTGGCATCGAAGTTATGAGAACTCCGAAGTTAAGCAAGTTTGGGCTAAAGCAATCCCAAGATGGGTGACTCACTGAGAATTTGCTTATGAGTTTCCAAAAACAAAATCATGTGGGCAACGAGGACGTTGGGCTCCTAAGAGGGATGGATTGTAATATCTCACATCGACCAATGAAGAGGGAGTGATGTGCCTTATATGGGAGTTCACTGGCATCGAAGTCATGAGAACTTCAAAGTTAAACGAGTTTGGGCTAGAGCAATTCCAAGATAAGTGACCCACTAGAAAGTTGCTCGTGAGTTCCTAGAAACAAAACCATGAGGGTAGAGAGGGGGGCCTAAAGCGGACAATATCGGGATGTGACAAATTTTCTCATAAAATTGGAATTTGAATCGAAAATGAAGATCTGTTTGGTCTGGTCCAATTTTAACAAAAATCCACAAGTAAGACTAAACCAATTCAAACCTACTCGGTTCAGGTTTGGTTCCGGTTCTCACGGTTTGGGCTTGCTGTAAAGCCCATTTTAAATTTTTTGAGTATTTAAGCTTCAAGACCATCTGGTTTTTAAAATTTGGGCTTAAACATCACATAGTGGTTGTTTCAATATGGGAATTGAAACAATCCAATATTAAATTTAAAATTACAACCCAACAACAAAATACACATAATAAAACAAATTAAATTACAATAAAATTTAAAATTATAACTCCATTATTTTGTTCTTTTGTTGCTGCATCTCAGAACACCAAGTGAACCTATCAGATCCATGTATTGCCATCAATAACCTAAATTTGTAGAAAATAAAAACAAAACTTTGGAAACACAAATGTGAAAATGGATCAAGAAATGCAACAGCAAAATAAAAATATCAGAAAACTAGACCATTTTCATGATCAAAGACAACCAAATGAGTTACCTGCTTGCCCATTTTGATAACAACATACACTGCTTCTCATGTCTCTAACAGCAAGGTCCACTCCTCTTTGGATGTGAATTCTCAGAAAACCCATCCATATTCTCCATTGGATCCAGATTTATGTTTATTTTTTCTACACAAATTAAGACGCACCAGAAATATATATATATATATATATATATATATCAGAGAGCTTTCTTTGAGGGACACCCTTTGTAGGGCCCACTCCGAATTGTATTTCACTAATCCAATCGTCTATTTTGTAGATACTCATTCAAAAATCATCTTTAAAAAAAATCACTTGAATCTGATATCATTTGACCACTCAATTGAGTTCTTGAAATTTTAGTACTTTCTTGAAGCACCGTGTTCATTGATTTTGTAGGACACAATTGGATGTTGAAACGGTTTCTTATTTGTCTAATTGTTTGCAAGGATGATCTATGAATATAGACTTAAAAAATAGATAGTTTGGATCGTTGAAAATAAATTCATAGGGTACCCTAAAGTGTGTCTCTCAAATAAAATTATTTAAGGGATCCCTCAATAGAAGGGGACTTGCATCGAAACAAATTTTTGCAAGATGGCAAGGGATTCTTTCTGCTTTCGATTTTGATATTGAATTCATAAAAGGTGAGACTAATGCACTCCTGGACTTTTTAACTCGAGAATTTTTGCAGGGTGAGAATAAGAAGTTCAGGACAGATGACCCCAAGTAAGAGCTCCTCAGCTCTTATTAAGTCATCCCCAAATGATCCAAAGCCTCTGATTTCTTCTTCTCTATACAATAAGGGTAAGGAGAAGCAGATCGCTGAAAATCCTTTTCGTGAATACATGAATATGCCCGTGGCAATCATTGAAATGAATGATTTAGATAAACACCCTAATTTTCTGGCTGAAAAATATTTAAGGGATAATCTTCCTCCATTGAATAAGCCTCGAATTTTCTATGAAACTCTTCTATTTGAAACTAAGTCTGTTAACATCGTCCATCTTCATAGGGGTGAGAATGCTAACACCATAGCATTTTCTAAAATTCAAATTTTAAATGTCATTTCCTTAGAAGAATGAGGCCCTAGCCCTGAAAGGGCCAAAAGATTTATTCATCCTGAAATTAGGCCATATTTTTATAATTTTTGGGATTATAAAAAGGCTTGAGAATATGTGTTATGTTTCCAAAATCAAAGTTATTCACATACTTGGTTTATCCAGTTTAAGCTTAGAGCTCTAAAAGAACTCCTTAATTGGTTCAAGAGCTTTTTTCTGATTCGGGTCCTACTATGGAATACCTTCCTCCTGAAATTAAGGAATCTTTTCAAATGAAATTTTGTAAATGGAATAAAATTCATCCTGATCAAAAGACCTTATTCATGTGGTTCATGATAATGTATGAACTACCATGGATATTAAAATGGGAATATGTTATTTCGGAAGATGTTGATGAAGAATGGACTTATATTCCTAATCTAGTCCGAAGTATCTTAATCAGATAGTGGGATAAATTCACTACGGATCACCTGGCCCCCACAAAGATCGTCCCAGCTCTTATCCCATCTCCCGATTCTGCTGTTGCTCAGCCTTTGGTCACTTCTTCTAATTTAAGTGTTTCCCAAAGGCTACAACTGTTGATAGACCAGCCAAGATCATCATCCTCTGAAGAAGACTTGAAAAAGAAAGTCCTCGAGATTCTTGATTTGGACGACGAAACTATGGCTTCAGCATCTGCCACCCAGCCTGAAGATGAGGTGGATCCCTTTGCTAATGAAGACATGCTAGACAATTTCCATCCAGAGCTTTATGGTGGGCCTCAGTAATATTCTGTCTGATAGAAGACAACTTGTAAAATTGTAATTTTATGCTTTCCTGTAGTTTTACTTTTCTTTATCCGGTTAAAGCAAGATTTTCCTGCTTTAACCCATATTTCTCTTTTGTAAAAGTGTGCTTTTTCCTTTTGGCTGTTTGCAGGAAAATTCAGCGAAGATTCTCAAAGTGAAGATGTCGCTCTACTGTAGGCTGCTTTGTGATTTCTTGTCTTTGTTTGACACGACAACAGCCCCGAGGCTTTAAAAGGAGGACCTTTGCTCAGTTGCAACATACCGAAAAATCATCGCCTCCAAAAATAAACTTTGTACTTTTGAGTGTTTTGAGTGCTTGAGTGTTTGAGTGTTTTTCCAAGTATTGCCTTTGCGAAGCTTCTGTTAAGCACTACTACTCTTATGCCTTTGTGTAAGTTTGCTAAATATTAATGTTATCGTTTATATCGTTTTTAGTTTCATTATATTCTTATCATTGGTTTTGGCTTTGCATGTTTGAATTTATGATAATTATCTTGTTTATTCTCTACGTCTCTACACTACCTTCCGCGCATAAATAACTAACCCTTGAAGACCCTTTCCTTTATTAAACAAATTTAACCCTGATAACTTTTTGGCCAAGACGTCAACAAAGTTTTCGTCTTCAGATAAGGTCATTCCCATCTTAAAATTTTTATTATCTAAGGCAGGAGGTGGTTTAAAGAACACTTGACTTACTTCTTTATTTCTTTTGGTTTCTGAGGGTCCTGGTTCAGATTTTTGTTCCCCCATTGAAACATATGTTTCAATCCTAGTAACTTGCTTTCCTAAAGACTGCAGAAACAGGTTGGTGTAGTTATTTTGTTGAATGACAGCACCTACATCTTTTTTACTAGCTGTGCGAAAATTATTGGCACTATCTTCAAGAAAAGTGGTTTCTTTGTAGGGAGCTGCAATTACATCCTTTTGTTTAATCACCATTTCAGGTGGATGTATGGCTTTGACTGACTTCCCATCTTTGGAAGTATAAGTCGATAAGGGGCTTCCTATCATTTCTATATTTTTCATATATTCAGGGATGTCATACTTTTTAGCACACCAATCTAACCACGCAAAGAAAAAATAGTTGAATTTCCTTTCTTTTATGAAAGCGGTGTGGGCTTTCCAGAGATGGTCTTGCCTTTCCTTCCTACAGGTTGTTTCAAACCAATTCTTTTATCAACATTTTCAATACTCAGATAATCTCTTTTAATCTTTTCATGTTCTATTTCAAAAGATTTTATCATATTTATTTCAAATTCTACATCTGAAAATGTCGGTTCAGGTTGAGGAGGATTTCTTCTGAAACCTAAGTATGGAATGGTTTGTTCAAACCTATAGGCTAGCCTCTGTATTTGTTCTTGAGTTCTCCTAAGTCCTGCTAGAACCATTCTTTCATGTTCTAGGTCATAAGCTTTATCAGAGGAGGTGGTCGATCGGTGTGGTTCTATGTTAGATCTAGGGGTGCCAAATTAATTCTAGTTCTTCTAGCACTAGAAAATTGTATTTCTACCTCTCCATCAGCAAATTGCGAGATCCGTGTAGGCTCTTGATTTTCAAGGTGCCTTTTTGGAGCTACTTCATCCAAGAAACATCTTTTTGGTAGAGTTATATCACTCCACTTTATCATTTTTGGGATTGTCACGTTTTACTTTTCAAGATTGGTTTGGAACAAGGTAGTTTCATCTTTACTGTCTAATTCTTTAGCTTTAGGACAGACAATGTTCATAACCTTATATAAAACCTTGTAAATAATTGCTAGATTTTGGGATCCTGGGTCCATATCATAACCTTGAGTTTGAATATTAAACATTAAAGCTTTAAAGACATTTATATAAGAAAGTGCAACAGAAAAGTTGGGAAAACAATTAAAATATATTGGGCCTTCCCCTAAGGTTGACTCGACTATTCCTAACAAGGAATCTATAAACTTTCTATGTCTTCCATCTCTTACACATAGCAAGATTGAACTGGGCAATCCTGTTCTGGTAAGTGATTTCACCGCTACCTACACCAAGCCTATGGGCAAATAGTTATATTTTCTATCCAGATGCTGGTCGATTTGGCACTGAGTAAATAGCTGGAAACTTTCATTTTTTATCAATGACAAATATGGTTTTCTCAACAGTTTTTATTGCATAATCAGATCTAAATTTGAAAGACCCTTTATAATAGATATCAATGATAGGTACTCTGGGTATATCCCAGTTGGACAACTCCTTTTCTACGTCCCGCATGGTTATTTCTTGAGAGTTTTTCACCCTTAGGGTTCTATGGCTATTACTACTACTAGTGCCTGCATCTCCAGAAGAACGGGTAGACAAGATTCTTCTAAGGCTTGCCATTTTAAAAGTCTGGGTTTTATGCTTTCCTTCTGTTCTGCTCCTAATTCAAGGTTGCTAGTCTCTACCTAGGTCTCTTCAACGCCTTACGCCTCTCTGGCAATGGCCAACAAGCCTATCCGACAGCTAGACAACTCGATGACTAGTGAGTAAAGGAAACTTGACAAAAAATCTTCAAACTAACTAGGGACTTTAGGCTCTGATACCAGGGACTGGCCCGGCCTCTCAAGAGCAACATTTTAATTGATTTTTTCCTTCAATTTATGCGCGGAAGGTAGTGTAGAGACGTAGAGAATAAACAAGATAATTATCAAAAATTCAAACATGCAAAGCCAAAACCAAGGATAAGAATATAATGAAACTAAAAACGATATAAACGATAATAGTAATATTTAGCAAACTTACATAAAGGCAGAATAGTACTAGTGCTTAACAGAAGCTTCGCAGAAGCAATACTTGGAAAAACTCTCAAACACTCAAGCACTCAAAACACTCAAAAGTACAAAGTTTATTTCTGGAGGCGATGATTTTTCGGTATGTTGCAACTGAGCAGAGGTCCTCCTTTTAAAGCCTCGGGGCTGTTGTCGTGTCAAATAAAGACAAGAAATCACAAAGCAGCCTATAGTAGAGCGGCATCTTAACTTTGAGAATCCTCGCTGAATTTTCCCGCAAACAGCCAAAAGGAAAAAGCACACTTTTACAAAAGAGAAATCTGGGTTAAAGCAGGAGAATCTTGCTTTAACCAGATAAAGAAAAGTAAAACTACAGGAAAGCATAAAATTACAGTTTTACAAGTTGTCTTCTATCAGACAGAATATTACTGAGCACCACCATAAAGCTCTGGATGGAAATTGTCTAGCATGTCTTCATTAGCAAGGGGTCCACCTCATCTTTAGGCTGAGTGTCAAATGCTGAAGCCATAGATTCGTTGTCCAAATCAAGAATCTCGAGGACTTTCTTTTTCAAGTCTTCTTTAGAGGATGATGATCCTGGTTGGTCTATCAACAGTTGTAGCCTTTGGGAAACACTTAAATTAGAAGAAGTGACCAATGGCTGAGCAGCAGCAGAATCGGGAGATGGGATAAGAGCTGGGAAGATCTTAGTGGGGGCCAGGTGATCCCTAGTGAATTTATCCCACCATCTGATTAAGATACTTCGGACTAGATTAGGAATATAAGTCCATTCTTCACCAACATCTTCCGAAATAACATATTCCCATTTTAATATCCATGGTAGTTCATACCTTATCATGAACCACATGAATAAGGTCCTTTGATCGGGATGATTTTTATTCCATTTGCAAAATTTCATTTGAAAAGATTCCTTAATTTCAGGGGGAAGGTTCCATAGTATGACCCCAAATCAGAAAAAAGCTCTTGAACCAATTAGGGAGTTCTTTTAGAAATAAGCTTAAACTGGATAAACCAAGTATGGGAATAACTTTGATTTTGGAAACATAACACATATTCCCATGCCTTTTTATAATCACAAAAATTATAAGAATATGACCTAATTTCAGGATGAATAAATCTTTTGGCCCTTTCAGGGCTAGGGCCCCATTCATTTAAAATTTGAATTTTAGAAAATGCTATGGTGTTAGCATTCTCACCCCTATGACGATGGACGATGTTAACATACTTAGTTTCAAGTAGAAGAGTTTCATAAAAAATTCAAGGCTTATTCAAGGGAGGAAGATTATCCCTTAAATATTTTTTAGCCAGAAAATTAGGGTGTTTATCTAAATCATTCATTTCAATGATTGCCACCAGCATATTCATGTATTCACGAAAAGGATTTTCAGCGATCTGCTTCTCCTTACCCTTATTGTATGGAGAAGAAGACATCAGAGGCTTTGGATCATTTGGGGATGACTTAACAAGACCTGAGGAGCTCTTACTTGGGGTCACCTATCCTGATCTTCTTGTTCTCATCCTGCAAAAATTCTTGAGTTAAAAAGTCCGGGAGTGCATTAGTCTCACCTTTTATAAATTCAATATCAAAATCGAAAGCAGAAAGAATTCCTTGTTTAGGTGCTAGATTTTTAATATCCTTAAACAAAATTTCTTTGGCAGCCTTGCAATCTACTCTTATCAAAAATTTCTTATTTAAAAGATCACTTTCAAATTTAGAGACAGCATGGACGATGGCTAGCATTTCTTTCTTAGCAGTCGAATAGTTCTTTTGAGCTGGTTTCCACACTCAGAGTGAACGACCAATTGTTCTGAGTTATCAACTTTCTATTTTAAGATTCCCCCATATCCTATTTCTGAAGCATCAGTTTCTATGATTTTAAAGGCCTCTTTGAATATTTTCTTGAAAGTTGTGAAACATGCAGGATTAGTAGTGTCGACAAAGAAAATGAAATTATTTTCTTCTGAAGTTCGCTTTTTTGGGGCATAATATAAATAAAGGACTAATAGCTTTAGCCAGTACTAATCCTAGAAGAAAATAAAGGACTAATAGCTTTAGCCACTACTAACAGCTTTTTGGGGCATAATATAAATAAAGGACTAAAGCGAACTTCAGAAGAAAATAATTTCATTTTCTTTGTCGACACTACTAATCCTGCATGTTTCACAACTTTCAAGAAAATATTCAGATGTTTAAAGTGTTGTTCCAAAGAATTAGAATAGACTAAAACATCATGAATATAAACAATGGTGAAAGCAGTGTAAGGATTAAATATATCATTCATAATATTTTGAAATTCAAAAGGAGCATTTTTCAATCCAAAAGGTAGAACGTTCCTTTCGTAATGTCCAAAGGGGACATTAAAAGCTATTTTATACCTATCCTTTTCGGCGATATGGATTTGCCAATATCTTGATTTCATGTCAAATTTTGGAAAGATGACTGCCTTATTTAGTCTATCCAAAAGATCCTTCTTATTCAGTATCTGATATCTAACCCATTTCAAGACTTTATTCAGAGGTTTGTAATTTATCACCAATCTTGGTACTCCTCTCTCTAATTCAACTGTGTTTTCTACATAAAAAGTGGAACAGCTCCAAGGAGATGAGCTTTTCCTAATTAACTTCTTATTTAATTTTTCAGATTTACACATTTCCATTAGCCTAGCATTCATTTGAATTGGCCTAGATTTAGTTAGAATTTTCTTCTCATCAAAATCAGACTCATAGGGCAATTCAATTATGTGCCTTTTTCTATTCTAGAAGGCATTGGGTATTTCAGCACAAACTTGACTTTTGAACATCTTTTGGATCTCATCAATTTTCTCTTTTATCTTGCTATCTTGCAGCTTCTCTTCTATTCTCTTATGCTGCATTTCTTCTTTCAAATGATATAAATAGCTTTCTTTCCTTTTTATTTTTTCTTGAATTTCATTAATATTAAGCTTGGGTGGTTGAGAAAACCTAAAGATTATAGGTTGACCTTCTACCTCTGCTCTATTTCCCTCTTTAGAAATAGAAAAAGGATAAAGCATATTGTTGAATGGTGTTCCTAATATAAGAGGCTGGTTTAAACCTTTCACCAGAACAAAAGGAGTTTCAAAACAAATACCCTGATGGAGCACGGCAACGTTAGACAACTTAAATTGAATTCCCATTTTTTGGCTATTCACGGCTGTATGTAGAACATGAGTAGTTTTCTTAAAATACCTAGTAGGTACCACTCCCTCATTTATATAGTCAAGATCGGCTCCTGTATCTATTAGCCCTTGAGCTGTAAATGTATAGGTTCTATCAATCACAACAGTAATCATTGCATACCATTTTTGAGCTATCACTCTATCTATGCTATTAACAAATTTCATGGTATTGACCTGTTCTTCTTGTAGGGATTCTTTTCTCACAGGTTCTATTTTTTCTTGAAAATCTTCCATTAGAGTTTCAAATTCTAATTGCTCTGATTTTTCTTCTGTATCTTTCTCCGAAAAAGGGCGATAAAGTTCGAGAATTCTAACCCTATTTTTTTTAACTCTCTAAGGTCTTCTTTCACATCATGAACTTCGCACTGAAGATCATTGAGACTAGGTTCTTTCTTGTGAATTTTATCATTCATCCTGTTTATTATAGTTTTAAAGCTATAGTTTTCATTTGGTTGCCTTACATTAGTTACAACTGGCTGCGGGTTATTGGGTCCTACTCTAGCTAATGAGATGTAGCTTTCTAGCGCTTCTTTCTTTTTATCTGGATCCTCTATTTTGTCAATTAAGTCTATTATCAGACTTTCTTCTTTGGTTAAGACACATATTTTGAGATCGTTAACTTGACAGGCGCACTCATTTTCACTTTCTGAACTAGTTTCAGTATCATATTCAAATAATACTTCATTTTCAAGCTGAGCTAGTTTGTTATCGCTATCTTGCTCAGAATCAGAGGAATTAAGCATTATTTGGCAAAGTTGTTGCTTAAGTTCTTCGCTAATGCTCAAGTTATTGATTTTATCCTTCATTTCACATTCAGATTTATAGTGTCCGACGTTTCCACACTTGTAGCATGTTGGGACTGCAACTTTCTTTCCTTTACTAGCCTTCTTACTAGTTTCCCCTACGTATTTCTTCTTCTTAAAGGTTCTATACGGTTTCTTAGGCTCAGAATTAGACTCGCATTTTTCAAATTTCTTAGTCCTACGCCCCCCAAATTTCTTTCCCTTTTTATGTGGTTTATGTGAATAGGATTTCATTTGTTCAAAACCAAATTGTTCACAGAAGTCTCCTAATTCTTTTCTGCCTAGGGTTTTCTGCTTATCAAGCTGTTTCTTTAATTTCATGTCCATGCAAAAACCTAATCCTTCTGCGCATATCTCAAAGGATAATTCCCCATAGGTATATGACCCATACGGAATGACACCACCATTTTTATCTTTAATTATATTCCTAACCTTTTCAGCGAATAGAATTGGTAATCTAGAAAGAAATTTCTCTTTCCAAAAATTAGCATTACAGTCTTGTCTTGTAAACACCTTAGAATAAAATACATCCTTATACCATCTGAAATGGGACAACGTCGGACATTTAAGATTCATTAGGAGTTCTCTAGACCGATCATACTGCAATTCTGTAGTTCCTACAAACTGTAGAGTGATGGTGTAAATCAGTGAATTTACCGCATCTTCCTGGTAAATGTTTTCACTCTTAATGACTCCAGTTGCTGGATCTTGTACACTCTGCTGGCCAATGGCCACTTGAGCATTTAAGATCTGGGTTCTAGCCGAATCGCTCAGGTGGAAATCCCACCATCCTTTCAACTGACCGAAAAAACCTGCTATAATAGCTTCAACCACCCTTCTATCTCTGTTTCCTTTTATCTTAGAGGTTGTAGCGTACATCATCATATGTTTCATGGCATTAATGATCTAATATTCTATCAAACCATCAATATTCCATTCAACTATAGAGCTTCTGTCATATTGAGCGGAATTCCACATTCCGTCTTCCTCAAACTGTAAATCAACTGGTGTGGGTCTTGGGTAGTAGTTTTTAGTCTTAGCAATTTGAGTAAACCTCTTTTCAGTCATTAACCTATTTATTTCTAGGATGTCATACTTTTTAGCACACCAATCTAACCACGCAAATAAAAAACAGTTGAATTTCCTTTCTTTTATGAAAGCGGTGTGGGCTTTCCAGAGATGGTCTTGCCTTTCCTTCCTAAAGGTTGTTTCAAACCAAATTCTTTTATCAACATTTTCAATACTCAGATAATCTCTTTTAATCTTTTCAAGTTCTATTTCAAAAGATTTTATCATATTTATTTCAAATTCTACGTCTGAAAATGTCGGTTCAGGTTGAGGAGGATTTCTTCTGAAACCTAAGTCTGGAATGGTTTGTTCGAACCTATAGGCTAGCCTCTGTATTTGTTCTTAAGTTCTCCTAAGTCCTGCTAGAACCATTCTTTCATGTTCTAGGTCATAAGCTCTATCAGAGGAGGAGCTCGATCTTTGTGGTTCTATGTTAGATCTAGAGGGTGCCAAATCAATTCTAGCTCTTCTAGCAATAGAAAATTGTATTTCTACCTCTCCATCAGCAAATTGCGAGATCCGTGTAGGCCCCTGATTTTCAAGGTGCCTTTTTGGAGCTACTTCATCCAAGATCCATTTTTCTGGCAGAGTTATATCCCTCCACTTTATCATTTTTGGGATTGTCATGTTCGACTTTTCAAGATTGGTTTGGAACAAGGTAGTTGCACCTTTACTGTCTAATTCTTTAGCTTTATGACAGACAGTGTTCATAACCTTATATGAAACCCTATAAATAATTGCTAGATTTTGGGATCCTGGGTCCATATCATAACCCTGAGTTTGAATATTCAACGTTAAAGCTTTTAAGACATTTATATCAGAAATTGCAACAGAAAAATTGGGAAAACAATTAAAATATATTGGGCCTTCCCCTAAGGTTGACTCAACTATTCCTAACAAGGAATCTGTGAACTTTCTATGTCTTCCATCTCTTACACATAGCAAGATTGAACTGGGCAATCCTGTTCTGGTAAGTGGTTTCACCGCTACTTGCACCAAGCCTATGTGCAAATAGTTATATTTTCTATCCAGATGCTGGTCAATTTGACGCTGAGTAAATAGCTAGAAACTATCATTTTTATCAATGACAAATATGGTTTTCTCAATAGTTTTTATTGCATAATCATATCTAAATTTGAAAAACCCTTTATAATAGATACCAGTGATAGGTACTCTGGGTATATCCCAGTTGGACAACTCCTTTTCTACGTCCCGCGTGGTTATTTCTTGAGAGTTTTTCACCCTTAGGGTTCTATGGCTAGAACTGCTACTAGCGCCTGCATCTCCAGAAGAACGGGTAGACAAGATTCTTCTAAGGCTTGCCATTTTAAAAGTCTAGGTTTTATGCTTTCCTTCTGTTCTCCTCCTAATTCAAGGTTGCTAGTCCCTGCCTAGGTCTCTTCAACGCCTTATGCCTTACGCCCTACTGGACCGGCCTCTTAGGAGCAAAATTTTAATCGATTTTTTGCTTTAATTTATGCGCGGAAGGTAGTGTAGAGACGTAGAAGGGGCGGATCCATGGCATTATGTTTTTTACACAAGTTTTGACACAATTTTTGGGCCATTAGATTACTCTACTTTCAATGGTTGAGATTAAATATTGCATGGCAAGTAGTTCTAATTTTTTTTTTAAATAAACAATCATTAATTTTATTTTCTCTCTCATTAAAATAAAAGAAAATTTTTCCCTCTCCAACCTTTTTGCTGGAAGGCGTAATCTCTCTTGCCTCTTTAATCTCAAATATTTATTAAGGTCTAATAAATAAAGAATCTCACTAAAAACTAAATGCCCAAACCACAATCCCATCTTCACGCGCCTCTTTGTCTCCAACCTTTGTGCCAAGATACCTAAAGTCTTTTGTTTACCTTGCAGATTTTTGTTTTTAAGTGTTGCAAGTAGTTCGTGATATTGTTCCAATACTGTGGAGTGATATTACAAATAAAATTCTTAATGCAGTATCTCCCCTACTTACTTCCACTGATCTTGATAAACGTGTTTTTATCTATGATATTCTGGATGCTGTTGTCCGAGTAGACCCT
This sequence comes from Prunus mume, assembly GCF_029339155.1. Classification (NCBI taxonomy): domain Eukaryota; kingdom Viridiplantae; phylum Streptophyta; class Magnoliopsida; order Rosales; family Rosaceae; genus Prunus; species Prunus mume. The sequence goes on along the minus strand of NC_142703.1, from coordinate 22,656,001 downwards.
TCTATTCACTTTGTGGTACTGTGTGAACCCCTCTTTATCTCTCTTTTATTAGAATTTCATTGGTCTTGTAATTTTAAATTTTGTCATTATTTTCTCGTAACTCTTCAAAGGAATGCAGGCAAAACTTGTCCAGGACTTGAATGCCACCTCTAATACAGAATTTGGTAGCCTGGATTATGACAATGTTGTCAATGCTTATGAAAAGATCAGTGTTAATATATTCTATACAATTCGAGAGGATCATGCATTGGTCATTTTGTCTCATTGTGTCTATGACATGTCATCTGAAGAATTGATCTTGAGACACAATGCTTACAAGTCATTGCGTTCATTTGTTGAATTTGCTGCCCTAATACTTGGCCAAGTAGTGAACAATAACCACTGTGAAATGCCTGATATGCCTAACAAGATGTTGGCCTCTGATAATTGTTAATGGACAAGAGCATGCATTCATAGAATAACAAGCAAGTTTCTTTTGAACCATATGGGTAATGCTTTGAAGAGAGGAACTTCTATTACAAATGTAATAAGTTTGTTCTTATCTTCCTGCAGGACTGACGGTATATCAATGGCAATTAAATACAAAGTCAAACCTGCACTATCACACAACATCCTATAAATACATTAACAGACCTTAATAAATATTTGAGATTAAATAGGCAAAAGAGATTACGTCTTCTAGTAAAAAGGTTGGAGAGAGAAAAAATTTCTTTTATTTTTATGAGAGAGAAAATAAAATTAATGATTGTCTATTTGAAAAAATTAAAACTACTTGCCATGTAATATTTATTCTCAACCATTGGAAGTGGAGTAATCTAATGGTTTAAAAATTGTGCCAAAACTTGTGTTAAAAATGTAGTGCCATGGATCCGCCCCCATATATATATAAAAGAGCAAATTTTTAATCGATTTTTTGCTTTAATTTATGCGCGGAAGGTGTAGAGACGTAGAGTATAAACAAGATAATAAAACTAGGGATAAGAATATAATGAAACTAAAAACGATATAAACGATAACATTAATATTTAGCAAACGTATAAGAAGGCAGAAGAGTAGTAGTGCTTAACAGAAGCTTCGCAAAAGCAGCACTTGGAATAAAAAACACTCAGACACTCAAGCACTCAAAACACTCAAAATACAAATTTTAATTCTGGAGGCGATTATTTTTTCGGTATCGTGCAACTGAGCAGAGGTCCTCCTTTTAAAGCCTTGGGGCTGTTGTCGTATCAAATAAAGATAAGAAATCACAAAGTAGCCTACAAGAGATTGGCATCTTCACTTTGAGAATCTTGGCTGAATTTTCCTGCAAACAGCCGAAAAGGAAAAAGCACACTTTTACAAAAGAGAAATTTGAGTTAAAGCAGGAGAATCTTACTTCAACTGAATAAAGAAAAATAAAACTACAGGAAAGCATAAAATTACAATTTTACAAGTTGTCTTCTATCAGACAAATATTACTGAGGCCCACCATAAAGCTCTGGATGGAAATGGTCTAGCATGTCTTCATTAGCAAAGGGGTCTACCTCATCTTCAGGCTGGGTGGCAGATGCTGATGCCATAGATTCGTCGTCCAAATCAAGAATCTCGAGGACTTTCTTTTTCAAATCTTCTTTAGAGGATGATGATCTTCCCTGGTCTATCAACAGTTGTAGCCTTTGGGAAACACTTAAATTAGAAGAAGTGACCAAAGGCTAAGCAGCAGCAGAATCGGGAGATGGGATAAGAGCTGGGACGATCTTTGTGGGAGCCAGGTGATCCCTAGTGAATTTATCCCACCATCTGATTAAGATACTTCGGACTAGATTAGGAATATAAGTCCATTCTTCATCAACATTTTCCAAAATAACATATTCCCATTTTAATATCCATGGTAGTTCATACATTATCATGAACAACATGAATAAGGTCCTTTGATAAGGATGATTTTTATACCATTTACAAAATTTCATTTGAAAGGATTCCTTCATTTCAGGAGGAAGGTATTCCATAGTAGGACCCCAAATCAGAAAAAAGCTCTTGAACCAATTAGGGAGTTCTTTCAAAGCTCTAAGCTTAAACTGGATAAACCAAGTATGGGAATAACTTTGATTTTGGAAACATAACACATATTCCCATGCCTTTTTATAATCCCAAAAATTATAAGAATATGGCCTAATTTCAAGATGAATAAATCTTTTGGCCCTTTCAGGGCTAGGGCCCCATTCTTCTAAGGAAATGACATTTAAAATTTGAATTTTAGAAAATGCTGTGGTGTTAGCATTTTCACCCCTATGACGATGGACGATGTTAACAGACTTAGTTTCAAGTAGAGGAGTTTCATAGAAAATTTGAGGCTTATTCAAGGGAGGAAGATTATCCCTAAATGTTTTTCAGCCAGAAAATTAGGGTGTTTAACTAAATCATTCATTTCAATGATTGCCATCGGCATATTCATGTATTCACGAAAAGGATTTTCAACGATCTGCTTCTCCTTACCCTTATTGTATGGAGATGAAGACATCAGAGGCTCTGGATCATTTAGGGATGACTTAACAAGAGCTGAGGAGCTCTTACTTGGGGTCATCTGTCCTGAACTTCTTGTTCTCACCCTGCAAAAATTCTCGAGTTAAAAATTCCGGGAGTGCATTAGTCTCACCTTTTATAAATTCAATATCAAAATCGAAAGCAGAAAGAATTCCTTGCCATCTTGCAAAAATTTGTTTAGATGCTAGATTTTTAACATCCTTAAACAAAATGTCTTTGACAGCTTTGCAATCTACTCTTATCAAAAATTTCTTATTTAAAAGATCACTTTCAAATTTGGAGACAGCATGGACGATGGCTAGCATTTCTTTCTTAACAGTAGAATAGTTCTTTTGAGCTAGTTTCCAGACTCCATAGGTGAACCTGAACAATTGTTCTGAGTTATCAACTTTTTGTTCTGGGTTGGCTAAAGCTAAACAAGGAAGTTCTTTGACTTTAACTTTCAGTCTCCTAATAGCTTTAGTGTGTTCATCAGACCAGGGAACCAGGTTCTTTTTCAACCTTTGATATAATAATTTTGAGTCCTAAGCTAAATCTTTACAAAAATCCTTTATGTAATTAAGGCTTCCTAAAAATCTTTATAATTGTTGCTTGTCCCTAATTTCATCAGGGAACTTATCAGCAAAGGATATTGCTCAATCAATCAGAACTATTAGTCCCTTATTTATATTTAGGTTTTTTAGGTTTTAGACATAAAAAAAATTTCACTTTTGGAAAAAGCCAAAGCTTTTTCCAAAAAGACAAAAAAACCGCTCAACTTTCAAATCAAAGACATGCAAATGTATTGGATTCTTTAGGAAATCTAAAAATAAATAAGGGCATTTTTGTCCATTTTTGCTTCTTTTAAAATTTTTCTCTCTCCTTTTGCTTTTTCCAAAATGTCCCTTTATATTATGCCCCAAAAAGCGAACTTTAGAAGAAAAAAATTCATTTTCTTTGCCGACACTACTAATCCTGCATGTTTCACAACTTTTAAGAAAATATTCAGACGTTTAAAGTGTTGTTCCAAAGAATTAGAGTAGACTAAAACATCATGAATATAAACAATGGTGAAAGCAGTGTAAGGATTAAATATATCATTCATAATATTTTGAAATTCAAAAGAAGCATTTTTCAATCCAAAAGGTAGAACGTTCCATTCGTAATGTCCAAGGGGGACATTAAAAGCTATTTTATACCTATCCTTTTTCGGAGATCTGGATTTTCCAATATCCTGATTTCATGTCGAATTTTGAAAAGATGACTGCCTTATTTAGTCTATCTAAAAGATCCTTCTTATTAGGGATCGGATATCTAACCCATTTCATGGCTTTATTTAGAGGTTTGTAATTTATCACCAATCTTGGTACTCCTCTCTCTAATTCGGCTACGTTTTCTATGTAAAAAGCAGAACAACTCCAAGGAGATGAGCTTTTACTTATTAACTTCTTATTTAATAAATCTTGTATTTCAGATTTACAAATTTCCATTAGCCTAGCATTCATTTGAATTGGCCTAGCTTTAGTTGGGATTTTCTTCTCATCAAAATCAGACTCATAGGGCAATTCAATTATGTGCCTTTTTCTATTCCAGAAGGCATTGGGTATTTTAGCACAAACTGGACTTTTGAACATCTTTTGGATTTCATCAATTTTTTCTTTTATCTTGCTATTTTGCAGCTGCTCTTCTATTCTCTTATGCTGCATTTCTTCTTTCAAATGATATAAATAGCTTTCTTTCCTTTTTATTTTTTCTTGAATTTCATTAATATACTTATGCTTGGGAGGTTGAGAAAACCTAAAGATTATAGGTTGACCTTCTACCTCAGTTCTAATTCCCTCTTCAGAAACAGAAAAAGGATACAACAAATGAATGAATGGTGTTCCTAATATAAGAGGCTGGTTTGAACCTTTCACCATAATAAAAGGAGTTTCAAAACAAATACCCTAATTGAGCACAGCAGCGTTAGACAACTTAAATTGAATTCCCATTTTTTGACTATTCACGACTGTATGTAGAACCTGGGTAGTTTTCTTAAAATACCTAGTAGGTACCACTCCCTTATTTATATAGTTAAGATCGGCTCCTGTATCTATTAGCCCTTCAACAATTATCATCGCATACCATTTTTTAGCTATCACTCTATCTATGCTATTAACAAATTTCATGGTATTAACCTGTTCTTCTTTTAGGGATTCTTTTCTCACAGGTTCTATTTTTTCTTGAAAATCTTCCATTAGAGTTTCAAATTCTAATTGCTCTGATTTTTCTTATGTATCTTTCTCCGAAAAAGGGCGATAAAGTTCTAGAATTCTAACCGTATTTTTTAACTCTCTAAGTTCTTCTTTCACATCATGAACTTCGTACTCAAGATCATTGAGAGTAGTTTCTTTCTTGTGAATTTTATCATTCATCCTGTTTACTATAATTTTAAAGCTGTAGTTTTCAACTGGTTGCCTTACATTAGTTACAACTGGCTGCGGGTTACTTGGTCCTACTCTAGCTAATGAGATGTAGCTTTTTAGCGCTTCTTTCTTTTTATCTGGATCCTCTATTTTGTCAATTAAGTCTATTATCAAACTTTCTTCTTTGGTTAAGACACATATTTTGAGATCCTTGACTTGACAGGCGTACTCATTTTCACTATCTGAACTAGTTTCAGTATCAGATTCAAATAATTCTTCATTTTTGAACTGAGCTAATTCATTATCACTATCTTGCTCAGAATCAGAGGAATTAAGCATTATTTGGCAAAGTTGTTGCTTAAGTTCTTCGCTAATGCTCAAGTTATTGATTTTATCCTTCATTTTACATTCGGATTTATAGTGTCCGACTTTTCCACACTTGTAGTATGTTGGGACCGCACCTTTCTTTCCTTTACTAGCCCTCTTACTAGTTCCCCTGCGTATGTCTTCTTCTTAAAGGTCCTATGTGGTTTCTTAGGCTCAGACTTAGACTCGTATTTTTCATATTTCTTAGTCCTACACCCCCCAAATTTCTTTCCCTTTTTATGTGATTTATGTGAATAGGATTTCATTTGTTCAAAACCAAATTGTTCACAGAAGTCTCCTAATTCTTTTCTTCTTATGGTTTTCTGCTTATCAAGCTGTTTTCTTTAATTTCATGTCCGTGCAAAGAGCTAATCCTTCTGTGCAGATCTCAGAGGATAATTCCCCATAGGTATATGAATGACACCACCATTTTTGTCTTTAATTCTATTCCTAACTTTTTCAGCGAATAAAATTGGTAATCCAAAAAGAAATTTCTCTTTCCAAAAATCAGCATTACAGTCTTGTCTTGTAAACACCTCAGAATAAAATACATCCTTATACCATCTAAAATCGGACAGGGTCGGACATTTAAGATTCATTAGGAGTTCTCTAGACCTATGATGCTGAAATTATGTTGTTCCTACAAAATGTAGAGTGATTGTGTAAATCAGTGAATTTACCGCATCTTCCTGGTAAACGTTTTCACTCTTAATGACTCCAGATTGCTGGGTCTTGTACACTCTGCTGGCCAATGGCCACTTGAGCATTTAAGATCTGGGTTTTAGCTGAATCGCTTAGGTGGAAATCCCATCATCCTTTCAACTGACTGACAAAACCTGCAATAATAGCTTCAACCACCCTTCTATCTCCATTTCCGTTTATCTTAGAGGCTATAGTGTACATCATCATATGTTTCATTATATTAATGATCTGATATTCTGTCAGACCATCAATATTCCATTCAACTATAGAGCTTCCATCATATTGAGCGGAATTCCACATTCCGTCTTCCTCAAATTGTAAATCAATTGGTTTGGGTCTAGGGTAATAGTTTTTAGTCTTAGCAATTTGAGTAAACCTCTTTTCAGTCATTGACCTATTAATTTCATGTTGTTCTTCCTTAAACATTGTTTCCAGGTTATCTATTTCTCTTTCAGTGAGAGTCGACACTTGAGGACCATTTCTTTTATCTGAAAAATTTAACCCTGATAATTTTTTGGCCAAGACATCAACAAAGTTTTCGTCTTCAGATAAGGTCATTCCCATCTTAAAGTTTTTATTATCTAAGGGAGGAGGCGGTTTAAAGAACGTTTGACTCACTTCCCTATTCCTTTTGGTTTCTGAGGGTCCTAGTTTGTATTTCTGTTCCTTTGTTGGAATAGATGTTTCAATCGTGGTAACTTGCTTTCCTAAAGATTGTAGAAACAGGTTGGTGTAGTTATTCTGTTGAATGACAGCACCTACATCTTCTTTACTAGCTGTGCGAAAATTATTGGCACTATCTTCAAGGAAAGTGGTTTCTTTGTAGGGAGCTGCAATTGCATCCTTTTGTTGAATCACCATTTCGGGTGGATGTATGGCTTTGACTGACTTCCCATCTTTGGAAGTATAAGTTGAGAAGGGGCTTTCTATCACTTCTATATTTTTCCTATATTCAGGAATGTCATACTTTTTAGCACACCAATCTAACCACGCAAAGAAAAAACAATTGAATTTCTTTTCTTTTATGAAAGCGGTGTGGGCTTTCCAGAGATGGTCTTGCCTTTCCTTCCTAAAGGTTGTTTCAAACCAAATTCTTTTATCAACATTTTCAATACTCAGATAATCTCTTTTAATATTTTCGTGTTCTATTTCAAAATATTTTATCATATTTGTTTCAAATTCTACATCTGAAAATGTCGGTTCAGGTTGAAGAGGATTTCTTCTGAAACCTAAGTCTGGAAGTGTAACAACCCGGTCCTTAATTAATATTTAATTATTAATTATTCCAATAAATGACCACTATACCCTAGAATATTTTAATAGTATAAAAGTTGACTTTTTGACCGGGAAGGAATTTGGGGATTTCAGTTGTACCGTTGCGTAGAGCGCGACGAAACGAGTTCGTAGACACGTAGTGGACTCAAATCAGAGTTGTAACGAAGGAGTTACGATCAAAAGAAGTTCGGTGGCATAACCGTAAATATCTCGAACTTCAGCTTTTATAAACTCAGATTTTTCTGCAGTTAGAGAACTGGACCAGTCGACTTTAGGAGAGGATTTCTCTCAACTCCGAGCACCAATTCGAGCAAGACCGGTGCCAAACGAACCACCTCACTCTCCTCTTTCAGTCTCAGCCCATCCCCTCCTTGATCCACCGCCATAGTCGCCGGAAACAGCCACAAAACAGGCGGTGTTGGTCAGTTTTTGATAGAACTTCCAACCGTTCGTTCTCCGTCGTCCGGCCACCAAATCGGACGAGTGATGTATGGTTTTCTAGCTATTTTTCATGCTCCAGCTGGTAGTTGGGTAGGATTTCAGAAATTTCTAGCGTAGATAGCTCGATTTACGAGTTAGGTTTCAACCGATTTTTGGGTCACTATTTCGACCACTTCCGGCCAGTTTTTGGGGCAGGTCCAAGAACAAAAGTGGCTCCAAATGGGGTATTATACCTAGGTTATCGCTTTAGGCACCACGCGCTGCCAGCGTGTGGGCAGCAGCGTGGGGGCCACAGTCAGTCATAGAATGATCTCCTAGTCCTCAAGAGCACGTAGGATTTCGCGGATCTTAATTCGGATACCGTTTGAACCCCGAACGGATCTCGCCTCTGTGCGATTTTCGGGTTCAATACACTTGTACCGTTGGATCGTAGTTAATTCCAAGTATGTTAATCTAGACTTTCCCATAATCGTATAGTATTTGTGAATCGTAAAGCGAGTCGGATACTCGAGAATAGTCACCCTAGGCGGTTTCAGTAAGCGATTCGATTATAGGTCGGGAACAAAAAAAGAACTACGTGTGGCCCGATCCCTCGAGAAAGTGCGTAGGCGCCAATTTTGGCGCGCAGCCACGAGTTAGGGCTCGGGGTTTATGTTCTTGTTTGGTATTTTGGTCATTTACGACCCACGATTACCATGTGTCGCTTTCAAGCGAGGATTCGGCCCGGATTTCAAAGTGGAATTTAGATCGGGTCATTTCAATTGGTATCAGAGCATTAAGTTAACTTCCTGTAGACACAGAATCACATGTGCATCCTTATTTTAAGAATTGCTGGACATTTCTTATGGGTGAAAAATTTGTTGAAGTTTTCATTTGAAAAACTTGTTATGCATGTTAATATATATATACTTGTATGTCGAGAACTGAGATTTAGCAAGTTGAGCATTTAATTATCGGTTTATTCATCACCTATTTATATTTGTTCATATGATTAATTGTGTTGTAAGGGTATAAATTTAATATTGGAATGATATGCTAAGCAGAGAGCAAGGTGATTAACCAACTAACTAAGTAGTTGATGCATATATTCAGTGGTTGAAAAGGAAGAAACATAACTTTTGGTTTTTATCAGATTTTGGTATATATATATATTTGTATGGATATATTTTAAGTTCAGTTGAGAATCAGTTTATTGAAAGTTTATATAAATAACAGAGTATGGTTTTCAAACCCACCACAGGGTACCCCCCAGTTGCCTTGAGACAGTTGGTTATTTTGCCCCACAAGTTCGGGGCGCTGAACCGTGTGGTGCGAGGATTGCGGCTCAGGTGACTAATGGTCCCCGAGACTGCAGGACGCGGCTCAGTTAACTTTGTGTTTCGAGACCTGCGAGGACGCGGCTTGGATGGACTTGGTGTCTCAGAGATCTGCGAGGATTGCGGCTCAGTTGAAGTGTTACCTCGAGACACGCAGGGCAGGACTCGGTTAACTTTGTGTTTCGAGACACGCAAGGACGCGCTCGGTTAACTTTGTGTTTGAGACCGCAAGGGCGCGGCTTGGTTAACTTTGTGTTTCGAGGCTTGCGAGGATGGAATTGACGGATATCAGGAATTTGACGGAATATAAGAAATTGACGGATATAAGGAATGTGGGATCAGATATAGGGGTACGCCTTGGTGGAGAGGATTTAAGTTCTGATATGTTTTTAAAACTAAATTGAGGATTTTATACAGTACTATTATTTTCTTAATCGATATACTTATGTCACAAGAGAAAGTTGGATATATATTTATATATATGTTTTAGGTAAATTTCGATGCAAAAGTTTAAGGGTTTTCGGAACTTATAGATCTTTAACTTATTTTACTTCATCCCATTTTACTTTAGTATGTTTATTCATCTTTATCTTTCATTGTTTTATATAGTATTAAATATCTTAAGTTTTCTAGCATATTTTGCCCCACGAGTCTCAGAGTTATCCAAACCGTGGGAGCGAGGATTGTGGATCAGGTTGACCAGATGTCTCCTGAGTCTAGCGATGATTTCAAGTCAGGACGTATCACCTTTGGTGTCACGAGGAATTGATGGTTATGGTTTTGAAAGCACGATTACTTGATATAAATGCTTTTATTTCTTCGTTTAAATTCTCTGCTGTCGAGTGGGATATCCTTTATGGATACAGAAAAAGGAAATTCTAGCTAAATATTAGATTAATGGCAGGAGAGTTTGTTTTCATAAATGAATTTATGAAATTCAGTTGCAGTATTTGATTTTGAATAAGTTTTATTCACATATTAGTGATTTATAAATTGATAAGTGCTTTTAAATATTTGATCTATATGCTGTCGAGTATGATATCCTGTTCGGATATAGGAAAATGAGATTGATTAGTAGATTGATTTATTTGGTTTGTTACAACCTGAGACCTGAATATTATGATGTTTAATTACTTGAATATGATTTAATGCATGCTGGCAGATGAATTATATAAATATACATGCTTATTTTACACGTAGAATGTTTTTGGGAATGTTCAGTTTATAGGGGAAATTCTGCAGAATTTTCGGTAGAAGTCGCACTTGAATTTCATTTAATTTCAGTCAAAAAGAGCAATTAGTCTTTTATGCCCAGCATTAGCCAGGTGTCAGACACTCATAGGAAAAAGAGAATTTTAGCTACATATCATATTAATGGCAGTAGAGTTTTAAATTTATCATAAATTCAGTTATTTATCATACATTTTCAGAGTTTTATATTTTCTTAAGCCACCTCAGGTATCCAGATATAAATAAGTTGCTTTCAGATTTTATTGATTGTCTTATAGATACAGTTACTGATATGCAAGTGGTGAGTGCAGATACTAGAAGAGCGTACTTAAGCACCCGAGTAGCAGTCGTAGGCCCAGCACCTCCACCCCATCTAGTGAAGGATAAGTAAATTTCGAGGATGAAATTTTTATAAGGGGGTAGATTGTAACAACCCGGTCTTTAATTAATATTTAATTATTAATTTATTCCAGTAAAAGACCATTATATCCCTAGAATATTTTAATAGTTTAAAAGTTGACTTTTTGAATGGAAAGGAATTTAGAGATTTCAGTTATACCGTTGCGTAGAGCGCAGCGAGATGAGTCCGTGGACATATAGTGGGTTCAAATCAGAGTTGTAACGAAGGAGTTACGATCAAAAGAAGTTCATGGCATAACCGTAAAAATTTGAAGTTGAGTTCTTAAAAAACCCCGATTTCTCCTATGTCGGCAACTCGACCAGCCGACTTTAGGAGAGGATTTCTCTCAGCTCTGAGCACCAATTCGAGCAAGACCGATGCCAAACAAACCACCTCACTCCCCTCTTTCAGTCTCAGCCCATCCCAACCTCGATCCGCCGTCGTGGTGGCGCCGCCACAAAGCAGGCGGTTTGGACAGTTTTGATGGAATTTCACGGAGCTCGTTCGGACACCTCCGGCCACCAAATCGGACGAGTGAGGTATGGTTTTCTAGCTATTTTCCATGCTCTAGATGCTGGTTAGGTAGGATTTTAGAGATTTCAAGTGTAGATCGTTCGATTTTTAAGTTAGGTTTTAGCAGACTTTCGGGTCACTGTTTCGGCCACTTCTTGCCAGTTTTTGGGGTAGGTCCAAGAACAAAAGTGGTTCCAAATAGGGTGCTTTACCCAGGATAGGAGTCTTGACCCGAGATGTTGAGATTTTCCGGGGAAGCGTTATCGCCGGGCAACCACGCCGCCAGCATGTGTGGCGGCGCGTGGGCACTGTGGCAGTGAGGCATTGTGTCCCAATATGATCCTCTTGTTGTCACGAGCTCGTAGGAATTCGCGGATATCAATTCGGATAACGTTTGAACCCCGAACGGATCTCGCCTAGTGGGTGATTCCCGGGTTCAGCAGGTTTGATCCGTTTGATCGTATTCATATTCCAGTATATTGACCTAGGTAATTTCAGGATCGTATAGCATTTGACGGATCGTAAAATGGAGTCTCGGATACTCCAGAAATGTCAGCCCTAGGGTGAGGTTTACAGATGAATCAAACCAGTTGCAAGTCAGGAATAGAGGAAAGAACTACATGTGGCTTGATCCCTTAGTAAGGGTATGTAGGCAGCCTACAGTTATCAGGCACAGCCACGAGTTAGGACCTTAGGGTTTGTGTTCTGTTTTGAGGGCATTTTGGTCATTCGACCCATAGTTACAGTGTCGATTTTAAAGTGTTTCGACCTGGATTCCAAAGTGAAAATTGGGTCAGGTTGTTTTAGGAAACCTATAGGCTGGCCTCTATATTTGTTCTTGAGTTCTCCTAAGTCTTGCTAGAACCATTCTTTCATGTTCTAGGTCATAAGCTCTATTAGAGGAGGTGCTCGATCTGTGTGGTTCTATGTTAGATCTAGAGGGCGCCAAATCAATTCTAGTTCTTCTAGCACTAGAAAATTGTATTTCTACCTCTCCATCAGCCAATTGCGAGATCCGTGTAGGCTCTTGATTTTCAAGGGGCCTTTTTGGAGCTACTTCATCCGAGATCCATTTTTCTGGCAGAGTTATATCACTCCACTTTATCATTTTTGGGGCTGCCACATTTGACTTTTCAAGATTGGTTTGGAACAAGGTAGTTTCACCTTTACTGTCTAATTCTTTAGCTGTGGGACAGACAATGTTCATAACCTTAAATGAAACCCTGTAAATAATTGCTAGATTTTAGGATCCTGGGTCCATATCATAACCCTGAGTTTGAATATTCAACATTAAAGCCTTTAAGACATTTATATCAGAAAGTGCAACAGAAAAGTTAGGAAAACAATTAAAATATATTGGGTCTTCCCTTAAGGTTGACTCGACTATTCCTAACAAGGAATCTATGAACTTTCTATATCTTCCATCTCTTACACATAGCAAGATTGAACTGGGCAATCCTGTTCTGGTAATTGGTTTCACCGCTACCTGCACTAAGCCTATGTGCAAATAGTTATATTTTCTATCCAGATGCTGGTCGATTTGACGTTGAGTAAATAGTTGAAAACTGTCATTTTTATCAATGACAAGTATGGTTTTCTTAACAATTTTTATTGCATAATCAAATCTAAATTTGAAAGACCCTTTATAGTGGATATCAGTGGTAGGTACTCTGGGTATATCCCAGTTGGACAACTCCTTTTCTACGTCCCGCATGATTATTTCTTGAGAGTTTTTCACCCTTGGGGTTCTATGGCTAGAACTGCTACTAGCGCCTGCATCTCCAGAAGAACGAGTAGACAAGATTCTTCTAAGGCTTTCCATTTTAAAATTCTGGGTTTTATGCTTTCCTTCTGTTCTCCTCCTAATTCAAGGTTGCTAGTCCCTGCCTAGGTCTCTTCAACGCCTTACTCCTCTCTGGCAATGACCAACGAGCCTATCCGACAGCTAGACAACTCAATGACAAGTAAGTAAAGGAAACTTGACAAAAAATCTTCAAGCTAAGAACTCTTCTAGGGACTTTAGGCTCGATGCAGTCTGGCCCGGCCTCTACATCTCTACACTACCTTCAGGCGTAAAGTAAAGCAAAAAATCGGTTAAAAATTTTCTCTTAAGACGTAGGTAGTGTAGAGACATAAATCTTGGCCCGGCCTCAAGAGGCCGAGTCGATTACAGTATCGAGCCTAAAGTCCCTAGAAGAGTTGTTAGTTTGAAGGTTTTTTGTCAAGTTTCCTTTACTCACTAGTCATCGAGTTGTCTAGCTATATATATAACGGTGTCAAAAAATCACAAAAAGAATGTAATCCTTTGTGTCAGAAAAGTCAAAGAATTTGGATCTATAACAACAAATAAGTGGGCTAAATC